>NW_019211454.1:68881839-69012784 GCF_002443255.2 Varroa destructor
TGTTTTTTTCATTGATCAAGGAGTTAAATAATATGTTCTTGGTAGCAAACTTCCGTAGAAAATTTCCGTATCATTTGAGTCACTAGGAGTAATTCCGAGATGTGTAGACATTTATAAGCCTATAAGCTATTAAGCTTCGATTGAAAGCTAGTCTAATACAATCCTGGCTGGACTTCTTAGTTGTACCGCAGTGACCTTTATAGACGCCTGTAGTACTTCTTGATTTTTTATTTGTTTACGTTAATTGATTAAAGATGAAAACTTTTTATATTATGTCAAGTTATGTCCGTATGTTCCAAGTATCGCATCCTGCATTTGAGATCAGTTTGGTATATTCCCAAATACTTTTAAGTACCAACTGTTTCCGTATCTAGACAATCGTAGTTAGTTATTGGTGGTAAGGTGGATGATGCAATCGAGTGTTGTGATGATAAATGATCACCCCCTTCTATCTCTGAATTCCCGAATGGGCCCATTTAGATTATAATTCAATACATAGGGGACCGTGCATCTATGACATCCAAATTTACCTAATTGCTTTGCCTAAATGGAACGTCAGTACTTTAGTTTTGTTTATATTGAGGCAGACATTATTTACACTCAGCTATTGGTTAAATTGTGTTCATTGTTTAGAAGTATTATTTTTCAGTTTTTTTTGTACTTGTAATAAAGATGTACTAGTCATCAGCGAATGGCACAGTACAATCTTCATAAAGATCATTTATGCGCATGTCTAAGAAGCTAGGTCTCATTAGCAGGCCCTAGTGGACTTTGTAGCTAATACTTGAATAAGGGCTATCTTTGTGGGGCCTTTAACCATTTTTATTCTCTGGTAGATAAGTTTTTTTTTTACTGGGTTACTATATTGAGCAAATTGATAAATGGTTGATCGGTCGCTCTTTTTTAACATAGTCTGATGCCTTCTTCAAATTTAAAGAAGTCACAGATGTTTTCCTCTTATTTTTCTCGACCGAGGAAGTCTATAACCATTGGGTTTTCCCTATTTCGATCGAATTCTGAACCCATACATAGTTTTGTTTCTCTCTATAGAGAACAAAAGGAGCACCGTCTGTGCTTCTAATGTAGAACTTCAGTTTCTACGTACAGTGGCGTATCATCACAGCCTGCTCTAGAATCTGCCAAATGCGTCGACTTTAAGAGGTCTAAAGAAATTATCCATGGATAAAGCAATGGATTTTTTCATAATTGAAATTTATCTCTAGCCATGTATTAGATCAACAGTACCTTCATCATTAGATACAAGTGTTTTTAATTTTATGAAAGTAATGTTTTTAGTTAGTTCAAACAGTTTTGTGGATCAGACGCTAAACGAATTTGCAGAAAAGAATTATTTGCCTGAAGACCTGCAATTTCGAAGTGAAGTTGTTATGTGTTGGGTTAGCAAAAAATGTTGATCGTTTCAAATCAAAATCTGAGCAGATACTTTTTCACTAAAAAATAATATGACTACATCAAGTGTACGGGACCTTGATGAATGATCGTATGCCCTTTGCCGTAATGCTGTCACTCTAAATTATGTTAAGTGATTTTTGCATTAAAATGCAACTTTTCTCAATTCTTTTCAAGTGGCTAAAGATGTATGTGGTCTGCCATCGTCGTGGTGAAAGAGGATGTCTCGTCTGTTCGTTAGCTCCGGTCGAATCTTTTCAATGGCTTATGGTAACCTCGTTAGTTGGTGACAGTAGAGATTCAACTCAAGAGTTTTGCCAGGCGGCAGCAACTCATAATGTGCAATTCCCTTCCAACCCCAACAGATTCATAGCATTACCTTCTTTGCCGTCTGTCTGAGCCTTGACACAAATGGTGGGGTACATCTTGGTTTAATTTGCCCAGTATTGTTGTATGTGATCTGAATCTTATCAGCCCTGATCAACTGCTTTAGTAATGGCTTGATTTCGTTACATTTCTGCAAAATTTCATAGATAGGAACACAATCAAGTGATTTATTTTGCGTCGATTCGCATAGCACGTAGGCGTTGACCTCTTTTTGTAGCCCGTTTCCTTCGAGATGACCCAAAACTCTTTGGAAATGGATGTTCAGTTCTTTGGCGTTATCATAGCTATTCACATATCAGCTCTACTCAACTTGCAACGACGAGGAGCACTTCTCGAAATTGTGAGAACGAAAGCATCGGACCCATCTTTGGGCCGTTGCTTCCGCTAATACAGTTTAGCCATATACTGCACATTTTTTTTATGGGCTTGGACAACACTTGTGCCTTTATCGTAATAAATGTTTAAAGTTTAGCATTTAGAAAAATTTCACTCGTCTTCAAGGCGTTCGGTCTCCAGCCTGCATAATCAGTGTAATTTTACCCCTATCTACTATTGCCTAATCTTGGCTTTCAAGGGACACCAACACCAACCCGACCCGATATGACCCGTATGTGACCTTAAAGCCCTTTAGCTTGAAGAATGCTTTTTCAACGATTATGTATGTGTCAAATGACGGGGTGAGTGAAACGGTGATTTGCTGACTCAAGAATTACAAATAGACCCAATTTAGTAAAGACTTAAGAATATCGCCTAATTGTTGGCTCGTTCGATATATATATATATATATATATATATATATATATATATATATATATATATATATATATATGCTCTAACTGCCGCAGCACAAAAGAGAAACACAAATTTAAATATTGTAACTACGAATCAATATTAAGATGACGTATTCTATGATGATTTGCCTGTGTTCTACCAATGTAATGGTATGTGCTTAAAAAGACTTTGGTGTAAATCCTGGATCTAAAGAAATGTTTTCAATAATGATATAGCTGCAGACACGAGCATTGTTACATCCAGCGGTAACACCTAAGGGTCAAGGAAACAGATGGGATGAAAACACGTTTTACGTTTATAGACGAAAACAGCTGTGATTGATGGTGTAATATAGTGCAAACAGTAGGGCATAGTTCCTATTCCGATAAGTGTGTAAAGACAACTTATGTATTAATTGTGTGAATGAGCAGACCCGGTATATTAGGTATCGCATATTTAACTGGTGGCCAATATGGCAAGTTAAAAGTGAAAGATCCCTGATAGGGTGTCTGTACGTAACGGAATGTCGGCGATTCTTCGATAATGTGTACATATAAGATCATCATTTGTCTCTCTCTATTAAACACCATCACTATAATAGATATGATTTTAGGCAGTACATATGACTTATGAAAAAACAACGCAAGATTATGTACCACGTGACGAGCGGCAAGCTGTTTATACTATTATTGATGTCTTCACGAGGTCTGTAGCAGGATGTCAATGGTGAAGAGATGATCAGTTATTATTAAGGGGCCCTGACCTGACGGTACTACATTGTTGTTGAGCATCAGACAAAGCGGCGTACGTTCGATGATTCGTCAACGAGTCGTAGGTGAGACGGTGGATGTAAAAGGAATATGATAATGACGTGTGGAGGAAGGGGTTCCAATGACTGCGTTGGTAGTACCGCGTAACGTAGATTAGCTTTAGCATAGTAATCCGTTACTGCAGCAGCCAGCCCGAAAGCGTGTGGGTTAATTATTCATCAGCAGCCCCATCTGATGTGATAACAATAGACTGCGATGCTGATGATATATAGGGCGTAGATGGCTACGAAATGTACTAAGATTGTGCTATACTACTAGAATTATCATAATAAGACGACGACTTAATCTATTAACATTGATCTGTACTCAAGTAAATCTACCAGTGTCCAATTTAGCAGTTTCACAAAGTTCAGTCTGAGTGTTATAAAGGTAATTATTGATAGTCTCCTCAAACTGCCCAGGTGGTACATTCCCTGACTAGCCGTTCGGTTCAACAACGGCTCGGCCAACGACAGTCACTCTGATCATTTTCTACCCTTTTATGGATATTCTTGAAATTCACTATGAAGTTAAGGTCGTTGCCTGCAGTACACCCGCTGCTGCACGGATAACCTTGTGCAGTAGCAGGTGCACTACAAATGTACTATATACTTGAACATGTACCGTATGTGTCCAAAACTTGTTTCAAATATGTAGGCATTATGTGGAGCAAGCTAAGTCTCTTGAGGCCAGTTGTTTTTTCTGCAGCTGTTTGTGCTCGTTGAACAAGCCACCGGCAGCGGGCCTCAGTTCAGGTATCCTCTGAGCTGTGCCACGCTCCGGCAGGCTCGCCTAGATTCAATTCGCTTCTCCGTTTTTTCCTTGCGAAAATGGAACAAATTGTACGGCCAGTGACCCACTCCCACGTTTGAAGAATGCGACAGCCCGATAGGATAAGCTAAAGTAGGCAAACCGTATCCAATCTGCGAGAGCCGAAAGAGTCTATCTGCACAGTACGAGCATTCGTGTTTAAAGTTGAAGAATACGTCCACACGTATTCTGGTTAGCTAGTACAGTTCTAGACGTATAGTACGACGTATGCCCTTGTTACGAACAATAGGGGGCACGGAACGGCCATAAGCACAACCCGCTTACTTACACCCACGCGAGATCGTGGGAGCCGTACGAAGAATAGCTCGACAGAAGAAACAGCAGCACATAACGGAGAGCTTGACGGGGGCAGATGGTTTGGGGCAGGCGGACGCCGCGGAACATCTTTTTTCTCTTTGCCTGCTCTTTTTTTTAGTCCCAGGGGCACGCTCATCAGGATCGCTCCTCTTTTATGTACGGCACATCGGACCAACTAGCTAAACCTATGTAAGTAGGAGACGAAAGACTGAACGGGTCCAGCTTCAAAGGGACTGCTAGACTCTCTGAGGTAGATAGACACACACAGCGTTTGGCCTATGCCGGCTGAGGCTGTTGTTGTTGCCTGTTGTTAAGGCAGCGCCTGGCGACGTGCCGCCATATAATGTGGGCGTCACCGTGAGTTGTAGAGTGTGCTGAATGTGACGGTCCATAGAAGGCACGTTCGAGGACTGGCGATATGCTCGTCCTGAAGCGGCAAAATATTTCTACCAAGAGCGGATGAGAAAGAGGTCCTGTCGACACGCATGGGCTAGTGCCAGCTACGGAACCGTGGTGGAAGATATCTGTTGTGGACGAATAGTCCAAACTGACCGTAAACAGGGGAGACTCACCATAGATCCCGCATCGGGCTGCGTTGTAGCTCGCGCAGGACAAAAAAGAGGAAGAGGCCGCCGCTCCACAAAGCAGTGAGAGAAAAGTCCAACAAAAACAGGAGAACACAAATTTAATCTCGGCAACGCCGCCATGGACCGCGTTCTGTTTTTTTCTTTCCGTCTGCGCAATCCCCCACATTCTGACGGTTCCGGCGGTTCGTTCTGTTCACGAGATTTCCTATGATGAATTTTTTGCTCAGTTCTTGTCGCTGAAACCTGCTGGGATGTCCTCAGTAAAAAAGTACGGGATAAAACACCTCGCCTCTACGATTCAGGTAGGATTGCAATCAGATTGAAAGGATGCGTCCTCTGGGCTTGCGCTGCTTTCGTCTTGCCTGGTTTTTTAAAAACAAGAGAGCTTTTAGAGCCGAAATAGCTCTGCTAAGGTAACATAGTGACGAAGACCAAAGCAAATAGGGCAGCGCTTGTGCAGTACAAATAGGCACGGTGAATTTAAGCGCCCAATATAGAACCTGCATCTACCGACGCTTAAAAACGAATGCCCCTTAATAGATAATAAAGGATATATTAGTGGCTAATGTTCGTGAGCATCAAGTGTATCGAATATATTTTCTATATATAAAGATTTCGATTTGTGAACGAACTATAAGCTACATGTGGAATATGTTTCAACATTATTAATGGTTAAAACTTTGGTGGACTTACAGTTATCACAGTAATTGGAAATCGAAGTGATTATTTTGACGGACTCATCAACGTTTACCACATGACGTCCGCCATTCAGCTCTGAATTTATGTACGAGTAGCTCCCAGATAAGCATATTCTTGACTAAAATATACCATAAATTCTTGATCACATCATTCAAGCTTGTGTATTTTGAATTAACGCTCGGTAGAGGTGTATCTTGGCTGTGTATAATTGTGAAAGCTTTAGAGAAAGTAAAAGAAACGGTGGCATTCAGTGAGATGATAAGGGACACCATAGGTCACCGCTCGCTTACGATTTGCGAAGATCGCGATTACCCGCCTGGGTCGTATTTTGCTCTTGAAAGACTGATCTCAGTCCCGCCAATGTAAAATGTACTAATGTTGCTATTCAGTAAACAGCATAATGGGCTACGATTGACCCACATGTCGTCTCCTCCGCATAAACTGCGTGAAGGTGTTTGCGATATTCTTAGGCAGAATTGTGTTCTTACGGTTATCAAAGCGAGCTCTCTGTTAAATGTTTCGCTTCTGTCCTATAACCTTCGAAGAAGGAAATGTCAATTTTCAGCACAGCTGGATGTCAGAAGATGTCTGCTTTGGGTACAAATTGTTTGCACTACTTTTGAAAACAGCTCTAGCGAAAATAAGTATAAACAATGTAACTCGTGTGCCTGTTCAACAACTATACTGTCGTAAGAAGTCTTCAGAATTTTCAACGAAATGGAAGTGAAAGAAGCTCTTTTTTACGACTCAGTAATAACATTTTTTACTCTAAAAAAACGTTCCTATATCCAACATGGCAGTACAACGCGTAGAAAAAATAGATTGACGTCGTTACTTTGACCGGGGTGACCACATTCCTTGATTAGTAGCGTTACAAAGTAACCTCTGGTTTTTTTCCTTTTTAGTTTTGTGGACAGTATTCCCGCTGCCTATTCAACAGCGTGACAGACAAGCCAGAGGGAGACAACGAACATTGAAGTAGAGCGAAGGGTTAGAGAACGACGACAAACGAGCCAACCTCACACGCAACTCAGCCATGACCAGATTTAATGCAATCATGGCTCCGGAAACTCTATAATAATTATAGTGATCATTATAAGCAGACGCAAGCGCAAACGAAGCGGGAAAGAGAGAGAGAGATATACTGGAGTTAATGTACTAAGTTTGCGACGACAGCAGTACGAAGGCATAGCGGTCAAAGCCGGGAAAATCCGACGGCAGAAGAACGGAAGACGGAAATAAGGTGGTGACAAAGAATGTTGGCGGTAAGTAGCGGTTAGAAGAGGATGTACCGAAGAACTCAATGGCGAGAGAAGGGTTTTAAAGAAACAAAATAAGTAGATGGCGGAGCAGGAGACCATGAAAGCGGGCGCCTAGAGATATACCATAAAGACACACCATGAAAGCGGGTTCCTAGAGATGTAGAAACAAAGCGATTAACGATAAAAAATACAAGCGGGAGAGGGAAGGGAAAATAAGAGAGTTATGAGAAAGGAATGCGAGTGGGTAAAAAGGCAGGAAAGCAACGCAACGGGAAATGCATAGTGAAGTGAAGCGGTCGACGACCTCGGGTGAGAACGGACGATAAAAGCACGGGCCTGAGAAATAGCGGAAGGCAGAAAGGCGGTAGCGGCGCTGACTATGACCAGTAGTGGCAGCGTGGTAGGCTGACAGAAAAACAGAAAGAGTGATAAAATAGGGACAGTCTTAGGCCACGGGAGTATAGGGGTGAAAGGGGAAGGAGTACACGCTGGACGACAATGGTGAGGGGGTGGGTTAGGCTGCATTAATTAAATGCAAGTTAATATCATCGGCCGCCCATACGAATTCCTAAAGATTTACGCGTCTACTTTTTCAGCGACTCGATTACACACACACACACGTCCATGTAGAAAGATGGACGAACACGTTGCTTCGCTAAGATGCAGAAACGGCGGTGGTGGCCACAGCAACAACGAGAACTGATCCCTGCACACGCGCATACCCTATAACTAAGTAATCGCCTCGGTCTCGTAATTAAGGGCCGTTAATTATTTGTGTACATGGGTATTTGCGTGTGACTATGCATGCGTGGGGACGTATTTCAATATGCATGTATCTGTGTTAACAATGAAGTAGAAGGCGACATCCACACATACTGGCTTGACTGATATAATTATATCGTAATCGCATTCATAAGTATTGTTGACCTGCGTTATTGTGTTAATATTTTTAAGCTACTTGAATTATGATCACTCGCAAATTGAGGTTCCTCTGTACATATTGAATTCGTAAACAGCTGCTCAAGAAAACAGAAAAGTTACTATTCCGTGGACTTTTTTAAGCCATGAACATGAATCTATGTAAAAGTATTAAAGACATCCATAAGAATTCAAACAGTGAATTGACCAACGTAGACGTTAGCTCTTATTGTTTTTTACTCGAGGTAATTGTCTAACGCGTAATAAAAACGTAATAACAAAGACAACTCCTATACGTAACTTGTTTATCTTCTGTTAACCTAAAGGTGCAAGGATGTTTCCGTGCTTCTTGACTGTAACTTGCCCGCTTTAAAATTCGAAACTAACGTCGAGCCGGACCGAGTTTGGTCGGATTCCGTGAACTATTTTTCTGCTTTCGACCTTTGTTCAGAACTAAAATCAATTAATTCAAAAGAAATAGCGCTAGTGAACTGCGATAAGGAACATTGATAATAACTATAATCGTCATAACATCGCCAAATGTTCGAACTTCTTATCTAGCATAGCCTGCAATTTTCGCCGCACCCCGTCTCCCGTCACCTAAACAATACACCAACATAAAAGTCAGCGTTCCTATCTTAACCTGGTCTTTTTTGAAGGCTGATTTACAGTAAATGCATAAACCGTTATTACTTGAAAGCTACTTAGTAATATAGCTCAGCCTCCCCGTCCTACCCTGACTGCAGATGTCTCTAGTTTTCTCATTTTGCCTAAAGCAGTCCCACCAAGTAGACAATCGAATTCTAAATCGCTTGGCGTGCATGCTTTTGCACGGTACAGATTATGCAGTCCTATTTTTTCCGTTCACTGTATATTTGTTGGACACATGATCAGTGCAAGTACTAATATTTTCTATAGAGATACAATCGAACTGTTCCTTTTGCCTCGGCGCCCTACCTTGCAGCGTATGCAAACAATGATATAGAAAAAGACGCCTCTAACTCCTATTAGAAGAAGAGAGTTCCTAAGAATAGTACACTAGAACGAGACGCAGAGCAGATTGCTTCACCTTTGCCATCATTTTTGCAGATTAGTGTACTTTCTATTATTTCAAGTTAAATTATGTACCTTATAAATATATGTAATATACGTGACCGTACTTCTCTGCAAAATGTAGTATTTGATCCTGATTATTTTCCCAAGGTAGACGCGTGGCAGGCTACTAGTAATCTGGCTTGTTTATTTCAAGTCAGCACGACATAAACGGGAACCCAAAAATGATCGAGGTCATTTTAGTACGATCCAAGCCGTCACCAGTTTCTAGGAGGACTAAATCGAATTAATTAAAATTTGTCGTGCTTCAAGGCCTGTTTTATTCACTAGACCTACTTAACACTTGGCGACCAAATTGATCTAGATACTCGAACAGTATGTTTTTTGCAGATGGACAACATTAGGTTGTCCTCTACACTTGTTAAAGGCCTATAATTAAATGAGTTAGCTTAATGACATACTTTATGTGTCTTAACTATTTTGACCTGTTCGGCCTCGAAAGAAAGCGTGAGGACATGAGCTCTCGATAGACGCTTGAAGCATACCTGTTCATAAGCTCAGATGTTTACGGGCTACGGCTCTATAGACCGTTCTAGTGGCCTCTATGGATTTTTACTTTAATATTGATTTAATGTTTTCTTTGTCTTATTGTTTCCATTCAAAAACTTAGCAATAGCAGCTCAAGTGTTGCCGCCATCTTCTGGAGAACCGTACAAGTGCCGAGATGTGCAACAAATTCAAATGAAAAAAATCTTGTATCTCCCTACATATAGGTTAATTAATTACAGTATATTAAAATTAAATTTATCGTATATCGTCCAAATTTGACTCTGAATCAAGCGTAAATTCGTATATACAGCATTGTCGTTCATGATTCTACCGAAAAATAAACTTATTGAAACCAAACGCGTCCATATATACGCAGGTACGTTCGGGGCACTCATTTCATATTAAAATACTCCAATGATTAAGTTATTAGACAGTCCTATTTATACCAAAAGGAAGCGGTATCATTCATTTTATTTTAAAACAGCGGGAAGGTTCTATACGTCACTAAGACAGTATTGGATGGATATAACATTACATATTGTCGGAATAAGTATTCTATTGAAAACAATGGTCGATATGAGTTTTACTTTATAACTCGCACATCTAACAATATGCTATTACTTTTAAGGGAATATTATTAGTCCTTTCTTATCGTTTGACAATCTAGTGAATTATCTAACCGTTATCTATTTGTGATCCATAATAGAACCTAAAGCAGAATGAATACGGGGGTTATTAATAAATTTGGACGGATTCGTATCCCCATTGACTACACATAAATTTCTCATCAAGGATATGCCTGTTAATTTTTTCTGGGGTATATTGTCGAGTGACAACAAAAAGGACAAAAACAGGGCTTGTTTCAGATCGTTTAGAATAAATAACTCGAAGTATACGTGCCTGATTCCATTCAGCTTCACAGAGTTGCCTAACCTCGATCTTGAGAACCGCGCAGCCTTGTTCATTGGAAGTGAAACTTTGCGTAAGCTTTCTTCGAATGCTTACGCCGTGACCCTGAAAATATGCTACGTACGATGCAGATAGACGGACAAGATCCTCCTGTTCACATTTTTCACAGCAATTCCAGTAGCAAACGGTTTCTGCATAGCGCGTGTTCAAGTGCTCGATGAGTGCCAGATAAAACATAGCCGTTACTGTTGAATTCCTGCGGCAAGAGCAGACGTAGGCTTGTAATAAATCGCTGTTTTGTAGGTAGCGTGTTTAGGCAATTGCTTTACTTCTTCAAGCGTCTCTGTTGTACGAACTAGTAGAGCTGTGTGATTGACCTATGAGGTTTCCACGTGGATGTTTGTGTGGTCAGGAGGAGAAATTAATTCTATTGCAACGAAGTTCTCCATAGCATCTATGATGCCATCAAGAAGCAAGGCGTTGCAAAAGGGGAGACGGCCTGTACGAAGATTTCCCTTGAAAAGCGTACTGTACCCCAGAGTTCCCTTCGGCGAGTGGCTGCTCGTGACTAAGAACGTCTTAAGCTAATGTGTCCTTTGTGGTCTGACGCTAGTTCTCCTGCCGTTGCTACCGCAACTACTCTGGTAACATCTGGCAAGATCCCCTAGTGCCGCCGCCTTTTCTCCGGGAGGCGGCAGGCTGCCGTCGCTGGCTCGGCTAGCTAGCGGAGATTTCGGCTGCAGCCACATTGCAGCTCCGACACTCATTCTTTCATGCTTCCCAACCACCATCTCCATCTTTCCCAAACTACTGCTACTGCTCCTTCCGCTGCTATACTCGTTTGCCACGAGAAAGAGCAAGAAATGGCCACTGGTGCCGCTGAAGTGCAGTGGTAAACGGACCCGGGCGAACTATTGTGGGAGTTTTAGAGTTTGGGGAATAGGTGGGACAATACAGGGGGGCGGAACCGACATGGTTAGCCGAAGCGGATAAACGGTGGGGTCGCGAGCCTGTACGGCGGCACATAAGGTTGTATGGGATGGTACGCTCGAGTTTGCCTGGTGAGCATGCGGAATGGAAAGTTTTGCCTTCTTTTGTGGTCACACAAGGACTGCTACTGCTTGCTGCCTTAGCTGCGATGACGAGAAAGAACCGAGAGAAAAGCGAAAGATTGTGTAAAGAATTGCTGTGGCATTCAACGACCTCGTTCTCCTTTCTCGCAGAAAGCCTTACTTATCCAGTCTGCGTTCCTTTGAGAGCTGCGTAGTTTAACCGGTTCGTTATGGATACATCCAGATACGGTTTATAATTTGCCGCCTTACAAACATACAATAAAAAAACAGACAAAAAGTGCAGATCACAAGCACAACTAGCATTAGACTAAATCTCACTGTTATACACCTGTTTATGTTCACGGAATGAAGAAACTGGTTCGCAGCCCATTTTACGAGAACACGTTCTAGAAACGAGAAATTCAGTGTTTACATATAATGATAGTTTATAAGCAACGCCAGAGCCAAAGTGCTACTAAGTAGCAAAACATGATTTATTAGATAAAACGTCAAAAAATTACTCCGTACGAACGTACAAGCAGGATATCGGTACGCAATCCACTACTGGTATCCTGTAAGCATTTGTCGTCATGCAAGAGCCAGGAAAAACCTTTGAAACCACCCTAAAGTTGTAGTGTGAATTTTAAGTTTGATGTTTTCACCAGACTCGATTATTCTTTGCCACCTTCAATTCAAGTTCGCATATGTAAACAAGAGATTTCGTTATCGAGAGGTTCTTCTCAGATGTGTGCATGGCTGCTTCATTGGAAGAAGAAGGGTTAGCTGGAAGAATAATATGCAGGTAACATTTTTTGAATTGCGGAAAATTTTAAATTACAAGCTGTTACAAGTGTGTGCAGACTTAGGCCACAACACGCATTTTTTTTACGAAGTTTGTCAGTGAAAAGCCACCACGTTAACTACGTAATTTGGCGCATGCGGTGCGTAAGATGAGTCGAGGCCCGATCTTTCCCTCTGTATCGTGTACCATTATCCGTAGTTAAAACGGACGCTTGCTTTATTTATCCCATGAGGAGGTAAAATGTATTATCACTGCACTAACTATTAGCTTGTAATTCTTTTCCCTCGTATGCTATTACTACTACCGCGTGTTACTATTATTTTCTTAATTATCGCGTTCCTCATTAGAATACTCCATTGATTCAGTTAAATTGTTCCACTTGCCCCAGTAAATAATATAACTCTTAATATGTCTAATCTGTCATCCTATAATGTTCAACATAAACTACAACAACGGTTTGACAGCGTGTTTAAGGTTCAGGTAACTTGGTAACTTGGCTAGCCTTTAGTTAAAAGCTACGAGCCATTAACCATACGCTGAACAAGCTAAAGCTTTGCGTACTAACTCCTATGTTTCTTTCGCCTTCGTTTCTTTTTTTCTGTAGTCACTGATGTTCCTTGTTCTGAACTCTCTTTTGTCGTTATTCCACCTAAACGTACTACTTTAGTTGTGCGCTACTTAAATGTGAGCCTTCACAGAATAGTTGAGATGATGATGATGATAATAACGTCCATTTTTTTTTTATCAATTAAGTAACTATATGCTTGCAAATGCGGCTGTTGAATGAAGACACGATAAGGCACAGAAGACGCTAATAACAATGTATGATATGCTATGTACGCGGTAAGTGTCAGTATATCTCTTACGGACATAAATGTGTATGTATTTGTCTGTTTATCTATGTATGTCCTCGTTTGCTGAAAAATAAAAAAGCGGAATCGGCGTCGGCTGGTAACTTGGCTTACTTTATCCTGTTTCCATTCTTCAGGGAAGAGCCTGTGGTTGAACAAAATGCGACCCTGAGCATTCTGCACCGCGTGTTCGCATCGCATAGTATACACAATTGCAACGCGGGTCGCAAGAGCCTTGATATACCAATTTTTTTTTTGTTGTATCTCAATATCAGAAAAAACTGACAATAATTTTCAATAAACCTCTTGAATACATCAAACGTTGTATGCATTTTCGCCTCCTTCCCTCTACGATTTTTCAATTTTTCGCTTGTCGTATCACAGGTACAATGGTGATGCTAGCTACGGAGACGACGATTGCGGGGCGTGCGACACTTGAAATACTTAATAGCTTAAGTATTAACTCTGCAGTTTTGATCAAGACGGATAAATTTTAAAAAAAAAAAAGTCTCTAAACGTGCTTTCAAACGCAAGAATATTCAGAAAATATAGGAACCGTGCGAGATATTAAAAAATCTCATAGTTTAAGGGTACCTTTTTATATCACTTGCTTATTATTCAGATATAGAACTAAATATGAGAATGCACTTTTGAGGTAAAAAACTGAAAGGATACATGAGGATTTTCGTTTAAAAAAGAGGAATACTGCACTTAAATTGTTTGTATATTTTTTTTTACTTGAACTCATTTTTCATAAGGAGCAAACGTCTCAAAAACGTGTGTAGGACTGTACAGTATGACATTATATGAGCATTGTATAATGTTCAGTCTCTGGCAAGCTCTGTCTATCTAGTAAACGGTTTTGTGACTTCTAACAAAGAAGTCTCTCCTAAAATGTTATGTTTTTACAGGAACGAGTTTCTTAGAAAAACGAAACAATATATAGCAAAAGCTTCAGGCCATAGCTTATTTGGGTTGAATTCTTTAGATTTATGCAAAGTAAAGCATCCAAAATGCCCTAATATATTACTATTAATTTAATTAGAAATGATTGTTTAACGCACATATATTAGATTAATGATGACCAATTATTTTTATGCCGTTAGGAGACTTTTGCCCTGCCCTTTAGGTTTGTTGCCATCGTTTCATCAGTATCATACCTTACATTTATTCAAATGAAAACTATATATAATGTCAAAAAGGCTGAAGGCTATAAACGGCCTTAGGAAGACAGACTAGATTCATTGCCGAAAAGACAAGAAGTGGCTAAATATTTTTTGTGTATATCATTGATTTATAATTGGTCAGTATTTTAGCATATTTAGTGATCATATAATTGCTTTTTACTTATGCATTTATTCAGGGTTATCTAATAACTGATATCATATAATAACAGATACATCGCATCCATTTTTTATCCTCTATTTTATAAGATATGAAAAGAGTCCTATTTTGAAAAATACAATAATTTCCGAGCTCGAGGCACATGTCACTTTTTATGACGTGAATAAAATTACGATACATAGAGCTTCTTAACATCGTATAGTGGCTGCTCATCTGTAAACAGGAAAAAAATTGTAGAACGAACGCAACAAACAGAAAAGGACCATCATTTATAGGGCAAATATTAGTCATACAGGTCTTAACGCTATACGCTCATAAAGGCCACGCCTTGTTCTATGAGGCAGGCGCGTCTCCCGGCTCTCGATTGATATCTGTGAAAACAAGAAAGATTTAAAAAAACCTTAGGAAATAATTAATCTGGGAAGAATATCTTCATCGGATAGTTACTACCATAACGTACTTCAGTAGGAGGCTGAAATACAGCAGTGCAAGGAACAATCGGCAATAACTGTCCAGCGATCGTAAAAAAGTGCAACAACCGAGAGCGGAAGACACTACTTCGGCTTTAAGGCCCGAAACCTAGCTCGACCAACCAGCATCGTCTGTAGCTATGTTTGTCAGCCTTCCTGTAATCTGCTTCAATGTAGCGAAAATCTTCGACATAGTAATTAACTGATGGGCGAACTGTTTGTTAATAAGTAAAAAATATCTAAAATATCTTGCTAAGCTGCTAAAATATTTTCAACTATAGTTTTAAATCATCCGCGTTTATTATAATCTGAGCATTCAATACGACGTTCGGAAAGTTCGGATCAACGGAGTGCCACATAATTTTGGCCCCTGAACTATGTCTCATGTGCTCAGTGATGCATTAAGAACGTCAAGGCCTGTTAGCCAACGTAATGAAAATGGTTCTGGACTAATGAATGTAGTTGAAATTCGCCAGTGTGTTACAATAATGCAATAATTTGTAGCATAAAAAACTATTGTTGCCCAGATCGAAAATTCAGCAACTTTCATCATTACATGTTGAGGCAGATAGAACGCTTTGAATGAAAACGTTTAATTCATCGGCGCAATAATTAAACATCGCGTATAATAAGTTGCATGATAAGTTTGATCTGGGGGGCAAATATTTGCGCGTCCGTCGACGTCCAGCACAATGATAAGATAACTAGACTTTAGTTCATTGCCACCGTACACAGTACATATAAAAATAACAATACATTTTCTATAGATTTCTTGATTCTGCCTTTCTCAATAAGCGGGCCACAGAGTGCTACTTTAATGGTACAGTTCGATATATTTATTGCTAGGTTGGGTTGCACTGGACAAGACGAAATCCGTGGTGGTCCAGGTTTGAATCTAGGCATAGACACAGAGTCGTTCCATACTGGCAACAACCAGTCGATGATGGAATACCTAACGCCGATACCGGACGTAACTAACATGAAACCATTCTACTAGCAGCTATAGTAGCGCTAGCAGTAGGCTTGCCAAAGGGAAAGCTTGCCAATCAGCCAGCCGAGCACAGAAAGGTAGTTGTCAATAATGTATCGCCTATTGGCTGACCAAGATCACCAGACGTAGATATTTACTATCCAGGGTTTGTAGTCGGTTATTCTAGCACAACTGCATTAGTCGAAATTTATAGTAGCGAATAAATATGCAGCTTCTTCGAAAAGAATCCAGTAGACGGGGCTACAACTCTTCCCATTAGCTTTACTAGTAATCGTATGAATCAACTTCACGAAGATTCAAATGTTTGATTTATTTTAATATTAATTACCTTTAATGTTTCCCTTCAATCTTACGAGAGTCGTCGGCCACGATGGCTCGATGCATGGGCCCCTACTTGCAACGAGTTACAAAGTGAAATCTTTCTTTAAAAACGTTAAAATTACCGTAAGTATAATTGAACATGCAACGCCCCAGTGATATTGTAATTGATGTTTGGTGCAGGCAGTAATGTATGAAAAATTGATATATTTACTCAGTTATTTCGTAAGTGCGAATGACTTTTTATTCTTCAACTTCATTCATGGCCCGTCTCTTAGCTACCTTCTATATTTTTCAAACAAAAATCAAAAATATAGTTTTTAACAGGAAAACAGTAAATCAGAATCATTCCATAGACGTGAACGTACATCATAAAATTATTGACAAAAAAAAAAAAGTACATGAATCCCTAGATTGATTAATGAGCTTTGGTTTTACGCAAACGTTAAATACACCGATGGCCGTCACTTCTATTGTCCAAATCGGTAGGCCTCGATATGTCAAGTGAAGCCTCGAATTTCGCCCCTATAGCCAGCGTTAATTTTGTTTTGAAGCGGCACGTAATGGCAACTTTCCGTCCCGAACGAGCTAGCCTTTTCCATGAGATCGGTCGTTAGATTTATTGTCAAGAAAAGAAATGGCATCTACGGGAAACGATTACGATGGCCAATGTCAGGGCTGTTTCATTATAATAAAAGCTAACGTAATAAAGCCTCGTGTATGAAGATTTACAGTGTTTTTTTCCCACACATACAGATTCGTGTGTGTACACAAAGTGTTCGAAATGGATTGGATCAATAAAGTCGATGTCGCTTATTTTCATATAGATGAAAACAGGTATTTGTGTTTTTTGCTTTTAGTCCGTGGCCCGTTTATTTAATGTAGGTGCCATTAGCTTCAATTTTGGACCTAAACGCTTACGAAAGAGTTTAAAAAGTTCCGCTGCTAATTTCGCGAATAGTCTTTTAGCAGCAGCAGCAGCAGCAGCAACAGCGGGCAGCGAAGCGATATTGCGAGAAGGCATTGGACCATGGCTTGTTTTTTCTTGATATTTTGAACACGAAAAATTGCCTCCGTTCTAATGGGTATGCGGTTTTGTTTTAGGATTAAACTGGCCTTCCTCTATTACAAGGTATGCCACCATAACCAGCCCGCCAAAATTTGTCCGGAACATCCTGTGCATATGAGTACTAGCAATTAGTTGAATCATCGTGTTACCTATCGTGGACCCCTTGTTAACATGTTACATGCTCACGTAACACGGATCCATCCAAATATCTAAATAAGTAAATGACAGAAAAACATTTTAACATTATGCATCTAGTGAAACGAACATAGGCCCATTTTATCCTATACATTAATTTCGACTACTTATTAAAGTTTACTTGTAAACTAGATAAAAATAAAATCCCTCATCAATGCCAAACTATATTATTGTCCATTCAGGCTAGTTAGTGATTAATGTAGATGAGGTTACATGTCATACCAGAGGCCATTGGCTAGCAAGATACACCTCTCCCTGAAACTCTTCTTTCCCACTCGATCCTTTCTCGTATCGCGTCGACTCGAGATATTCGAAAGAAGCTCAGCCAGGTACATCGGCAGCAACGCTGTCACAAGTTTTAACTGCGACTACTTCGGCACTTCACAAAATACACTAAACTATTTAAACTTAGAGAAGGTAAATATTGGACGTGTGGTAAACAGCTCTGTAAACGTCGCACAGGAAGCAGGATACCGTGCGCCGACTATCTGTGCGCATTAAAGAGGTTTTTGCAACGACATAGCAAGATAGTATTGGGACAGTGTTAAAGGTAGGCAAACTTCTCATAGATATTTAATTTTATGCATTTTTGAACACGAATTTATTCAAGCAGTTAGCGTAATACAAAAGCACCATTTCCTAACCTTAACAAAAAATCTGGAGACATGATAGTGTGTTAAACGTTTCTCACTACTTGCAAAACTCATCTTAGTAGATATGGGGTTTTGCTTTAACCTGCATACGTCTTTGCTGGAGGTGCCTTGCAGCCTCTCTCACTGAAGTCAATCCTGGCGTTCCTGGTTGTTTTGCAGACCGTTCGTTAGAACTAAAGAAGACGCTGATAAGCATCTGGTGCTTTTCAAGCTTAACACAAAAGGAAAATAGTATTTTCTAGGATTCTGAGCAACAACCGGTTATTGTGACCTTTCGTTTCCATGTGTTCATGAAAAACGACATTTGTATGCTGCTAACGGTTCACCGATCCCACTGAGTCACTCTACGAAGAACAACCTTCGTCTGACCAACGGTGGTACTACCGTTAAAGCAAAAGTCGATCCCCAGAATAAGGAGTGTCCAGTACTCGAATGGTACGTGGGATTTCTCGAACCCCAAGAAACGCACCTCCACCTTCTGACTTCTCTTTCTGACTTTTTGCTATTCCTGATCCCTAAGCAATCTACCAACAGACTTCCGAATCTACTATAGACTTCCGGTCGCTACCGTCTCCCGCTTTCCGATTACTTTCACCTTCTTCTTTTTCTGCTTCGATATCCGCTTTCCTGAGGCTGAGCCCTTGCCACAACCACCAGCGCCCCCCTCTATCCAACGACCTCTTTTATCCTTTGACGGGCCTCCTGCCAAGGATACAGCAGCTTCGCCGTTCATACATCAAAAAACAGGATAGATGTTCAACCAACCCCATTGCCTGCTTGCTTACTTGTCTGCCTTCCTAGTAGCTTTACAGTTACGGGTGGTATGTTGCAGTCCTCGGTATACTGGCAGTAAAGATACACTCACTCCCCTTCATGAGCCTCACCGTCGATCTCCTTATCTCGTAGTGGTAGTTGTAGTAGCCCCCGTGATGATAGCAGCGCATCGAAGACTAGCTACTTCCGCTCTCTTTTGCCTTGCTTCACTGCACACACACGCATATATATATATACGTCTTATGTATGTAGTAACTCTCCATGTGCGTACTTGTATGCGCTATGCCCTCTGTCCGGCTATTGTCTCTTGTTCACCCACTCAGCCGCGCTTTTGTTTCCAATCACCGCATCGTAGGCACTGCTGTTTCCAGTCAGTGGTGGCGCTACTGCCGTTAACTGTAGCGTACAGCAGAGGAAGTTGCCGCTTGTCGATAGCTGCCAGGTGACTGGAATGTATCGTATACGTGTCCACGTATACGATACATTCCAGTCCTGAGTTTAGGACAGGTC
Source organism: Varroa destructor (assembly GCF_002443255.2). NCBI lineage: Eukaryota > Metazoa > Arthropoda > Arachnida > Mesostigmata > Varroidae > Varroa > Varroa destructor. The sequence goes on from NW_019211454.1 coordinate 68,901,351, forward strand.
CCATCCAGTACAACTGTCTCCCTATGAGTATATACAACTATTAACATTATGATTTCAAGCTTAAAGCGAAAACTATTAGAGTGGGCTTTTGATAAGAAGATAACCCTTGACACGTCACAACAAGACTGTTATTGGACTACTAGCAGCATCCATTACTGAAGAAAAAGTTCAGCTAACATAAAAGCGTAGCATACGAAAAGCATGAAGTTACAGAGCTTTGTGAATCCCTGTGACAACAGTAGGAGTTTGCCCCTGCTGTGTTCCTCCGAGGTTCACGGTAATTAAAATCCACGTAAGCACTGGCCACTATAACTTGTAATCCTCTTTATGATAATAGGACAACCAAAAACGAATACAGTTTAGAAATAATATCTCTTCGTACGGAATACCTGAGTATATCCCATAACAACACACGAAATAATGGTAACAGCCTAAGAATGAAGTGAAGTATTTATCACTGTTTCTGATGGGTAAAAAGTTCTAGATACAATCAATTGTTTATCGATTGCTTACCGTCCAAAGCTCTTTGTCACGCTGTAAAAGGTTTCGAACAGGCGCAAAGTATTTTAGTCTCGAAGGTTAAGGTAGTAATTTGTAAATTTTATTAAATTACTAATGAGCCGGCATCGTACGTATACCGCAAAACTGCTTTATTCATGACTCTGTATATGATGTTGTAAAAGCTAAAACATCTCAGCATTGCTTCTACTAACAAATCTAGTGTCCGTTAGGTAAGGAAGAGACGTTTCCTGAGCGTAACATAAAGATATTCACGTCGAGCAAATACCACTTTTTTTTTTGTTTTTTTTTTCTTTCTTTTTTATCTGTAATGTCTCACTGAGAGATTGGACATGGCATCCACACCTGTTTCATTTTTGGCAAAGCTGATACTGTTCCATAGGAGTTATTCCATTCTTCGAACCCTCCTCTCATGTTGTTCGAATCGATTTGTTATAGTAACTTGGTCATTCCGCTGTGCTAATTCAACCATTCCTCTACAGTCGTCTCATTATCTTGTTGCAGTCTGAACATATAATTTGAGATTATATAGTATCTAGGTGAAAACAGCTACCGTAAATTTGTTAGCCAGAATCCTTTACCAAAAAACCACTGCCGGAAATATCTGACTTCGGCGCTCTACAGGCAAAATAGCCTGATCTTAAATTACGTGATTTGGGCGTGCCGTCGGTAACTGTCTCCGATAGATAGACACACAAAAATCGATATAGCGAGCGTGCGTTACGAATAGACATTTTTAACGAAACACGAAAAATTGATACCTTACCAATAAATGTAAACACGCGCCACGTCCCACGCGAGTCGTGGGACGGAAGATACACATAAATGAGGACGAAAAAAAGGTCTTGTCCACCTAAGGAACAGCCCAACAAAATCGACTTCAACATTAAGCGATCATATGAAGACAAACGTTGATAGTTCTAATAGATACTCTAGATAATATCTATCTAATAGATTCTCTAGATAACGATAATGTGATTATAATACCGTTTCTAGTTAAATTAGCTTGTAGACTAAGGCAAGACTTAACAACGCAGGCTGTAGTTGTAGAAACATCGTAGTTGCACAATTTTGACAAAAGGAAATCATCAAACCCGCCAGCGTAGCTTGTCTGGGCTCGAGGACCACTCACACATGTAAATTTAGAATGTCTACTGGTTAGCTGTTGAAAACATCCTATACAACGTATCAGAGCGGTACGAAAATCTACTAGTGTTTGTCTTATCTTATAAATAGCAGAGACACATCTGTGTTGGCATCATCGTTTAGAAGCTATCTGCAAACATCAATAGTTTTCTAATGCATTAGATTGACGTATACGCCAGGTCCATTTTTGTCTTATGCTCCCGTTTAAACTTTTTACTTATTGCTAAACAAGCACTGTAATAAGTGTTAAAGAGTCGTTTCGGTGCCCTACAGGGCTACTATTATCGTTCTATTGGGATTACGGAATTGCAATTGAGCTCTGAATTACAATGATAGAAAATAGCATTTCTTCTTCGCTTTTTGCAGGAATCAAAGGCTACGCAGAGGCCCCGTTATAGGTGTGGTGCGCATAAGGAAAATCCCGTAGAAAAAAACTGCTCAAAAGTGGCTGGCTGGCTGGTGTTAAACATAGCACTATCAACCTAAACGCGCTCCATTCTAATTTTCGAATTTCCCTGAACCTGACTGAGAACTGTAGAGGCAATTGCTTATATTCTATCTGATTCTCAATCCATATTTATACATAAGCTATATAAATGAAGCAATATTTCATTTCAGAGAGTTCAAAATTCAGGTTAGAGTGACTCTGTTAGGGCTGTTAGGGTAACGTTGTTAGGGCTTTCTTTAGGGATGTCATGGGTTACCCTTTATGTCCCAATAATCTAAAATATATTGATTGCAGGAATTAGGAAAGCGTAGATTTCTGCGGTTTTATATTATTAGGCTATATATGCGCTATATAATAAATCATTCCTTGTATAGTAAGCAAGCTTCAGCGTCGGAGCTTTTACATGCACTAACGGCCCTGAATGCACGTATCGGCCCCTCATCAGCTTTCTGTATCGATTGCGCATTTGTATTTAACAGACCTATTTCAGATAGTCCAGACTGGTTCGCCTTGCTCAGGAAAATTAATACTGGGTTAAATCCAACAAAATCACCTTTTATAAATCAGTGTCAAATGAGGGGTGTCATTTTAATAAGAAAACCCAACGAGATGATTTCTGTAAGAACGAGCAATAACGGCCTGCCGCGACAGAATACCTTTTTGTGCGGTCCAATCGTATGCAAGGATATAACCAACAGTCAGACTTCTGTAAATCGGTCTTCAACAAATTGGAACTCGAACGCCACCTTGCTCCCGCTTTCGCCAACTGCGAAGGCTCGCCATGATATGATTTTATTGCGTCCCACCTCGTTGGACCCAAACAGTATAACGGCATTTATTCCAAATAAGGATAGTGGGCATATATATTATAGTAATCGTCTTTTAGAGCCTGCAGGTCTTGAATGGCGCTTATAAAGCCATGCGGCGGCCAGCTCTGTCCTAACGGGCACATAGCACCCCTTTTCCACCCAAATGCACATATGGCAGATAAGCATGTATATAGTCTGATATATATACACAAAGTTCCGATACGAATGGGTAAAGGTGCGGTCGAGCTAGCGTAAATATAAAAATTCACAGGCCGATTCCAAGCAAGTAATGGGTCTCGATGTTGGAATCGTATATATCACAGTCATGCGCAATTTAATTCAGCCATAAATATGCATTAGGCCATGCCGGAGTGACTAACAGCGCCTCTACATTTGCCTATAGCTCTAATATATTTTGTCCTTTTGTTGTCCTTTAAGAAGCCAACCTACTTTATTCCGCTTGCCAGTGACCGAAACACTATGAAAGATTACCTCAACTAGAAAAACTATGTACATTTTCCGCAATTAAGACTAAGCAGTACTATTACGCAATGAGGTTTTATGTGCACTTGCGAATTCTCCGCGTACTTTAAAACGGTAGATTATTTTGAAATAATAATATATAGGACTCGAATTCCGGATCTTGTTTGGCAACGAGTCTTCGTTCCAATAGGACGTCGTAGTAGTACTACCTTAAAGGCCTTATCGCCTGACAAACCCATCTACTGCCCTCCTACTGTCTAGCAGACCTTTGTTGTAAATGCTCCAACCATCATGCAGCTTATTTGGAGTCGCTACACGATGTCAGGGCGGACCCTCCGCCCATCAGAAGCTGTTGGGCTCTGTGGCGAGAGAAACTTGGAAATAGCTCTATGGTTCTAATATATCACCTTACAAACTCACTTGTTTGGCTCACGGAGCACGAAATTTAGAAGGATCAACGGCTGTGTTCCATGAACGACCGCGGCGGAATGAAGGCAGGGCACAAGGACGAATCTCAATGAGAAAGGAGCTTCACAAAGGTAACACTCTGCAGTGTTCCTTTGACACACTCTTTATGTAAGCCATGCGACTCTACTTAAATTTTATTGTATAAAGCACTGTACAAAAAAAGCCGAACAGTCACTATTTTGTTACTTAACAAAATTTGAATTGACAAAAAGGGTCTTGACCTTCACGCTATATGTCCTCGGTCTTCAACCTAACAAAAATAAATACTAATAAGTTGAACAATCTTCTTTTTTGCCTATAGAAGGGTTGTGTGGGTGTATGTGTTTGTCTGTGTCGCATCGCAAGCCTTAAACGTGCAATTGCCAGCTTTTCAAGCAGCAACTATTTCACTTACTGTCAGCAGTTACCAAGAATCAATATGGACTGAAAAATAATATATGACAAAGATATGTACCGCATGCTAGAATTAGGAAGTCACAACAGTGTGGAACCCTCAGCGGGGAGAAGGAGATATACTGCCAGATCAGGTCCTGTTCTCATTTCCCGCTAACTCCAAGCTAGTAGAGGTCAGATATTTGACGTGCACTGCTCGGATATGCTGACTTACAATTAGCCGCGCAGGAAGTCGTTCCGGAAACGTACCCTTTTTTGCAACTGCCATTGTACGAGCCATTTCTTGTTGTTGTGAATCAATCAACTGATTGGCAGGACGTGCCTGTCAACCATTGGGTCTTTTCAACGGTCGCCTTGTCTCTCAATCATGAAAGCGGCCTTACAAAGTTTGTCGATCTAAACTACCCTGAGAGACTTGTAAAACAACCGAGTTCGTTTGTTGAGTATTTTAAGACGACTTTGCACTCGGATTCGGATTTTGAAAAAAAAAAACGTTTTTTTTTATTTATTGTTATTATTATTATTATTATACAGAAAGAAATTAACACCAAGTTGTACTCTGTTAGGATCTTTACCCAACTATTCGTCATTGTTACGGTCTCTTCTGGAAAAATGTGTAGTATGCATTTGTTGTGGGAGCGTTTAGAAGGTAAGAATATATATTATCCAGTATTGTGTTTAATACAACTTTCTGTTCTAATATGAGCGTTTTTTTTTTTCACAGTAAATTGTGTTTTTTACATACATTAGGTGATAAGTGATGCGATTACAAAATGCCTCACACTGTTATTTTGCTAGTTTGCTAGTCTGTTACATCAATTAGTCTACCTACTTTTATTTTGTTTCAATTTTTGTGAACGTTCCCCGCTGCTTTTCTTGAAGACTCATTGTTGGTCTCTACCCTTCAAGAAGGTGACTTGAGGTCAACGTAGTTGTTTCCGGTGCTTCCCAAAGGAAATAGTATTTGGGGCCAACAATTCGGCAGAGCAGAGCTCGCCGGTAGAGGTCAAAGGCCGTTTCTGTGCCATCCTTATATCCGAAATCCGCTCGAAGTTCCGACTGAAATGCTCGGAGATGAAAGAAAGGTGATCATCACTGTGGTAGCTCGACAAGTTCAGTGCTGTCCAGATGAATTATGGATTATAGATGAAAAGACTACTCCTTGTTCTTAGTGATAGTGGAGAAAGGGAAATAGACCCAGCCACCGAGAGGAAAACCTTCGTGTTTTCTTCAGTTTGTCACCCTTTCCTTTTACATCCTTGCATCGAAGACGCGGCGTCAAACAGGAAATAGATAGACGAAGAGGGTTTCGCGTAAATAGGGAAAGGCGAAGCCAGGCCGGTGCTGATGGTGAGGAAAGATTGGATCCTGTGTGACGACTGATGACTTAATGAAGCCAAAAAGGCTGAAAAGTCTACCAACGAACGAACAACCCACCTTTGACTTTTCCAGTCCGAGCAAGATAGGACATAAGGATGCAATTGCAGCAGGCAATGATGATGATGATAATGATGTTGAGGCTCATAATATTTTCGAGATTTCACCTTCTCTTTTTTTGATGGGCTACGAGCATAAGGGCAAAGGGTAATATAGCGAGAACCGAAACTGCATGCTGAGAATCCCTAGGAATAAAGCACGCCATACGGACTTCCATGGGCGGCGTCTGTTTGAGCTCTGCAGTTATCTGATTATGGGTGGGTTGATAGGTCGTCACCAACTCGGTGAACGTTGATCGAAAAACAGGGAATTTCTCGCGTCAGAACCTTTTCAGGCTCCAGGCTTCTACAATCTGCGTCCATGTGCTAATCTGCACATGATATTATGCGTTGTTTAAGGCTAGGCCTCACATTGACAGCTTGCTGGTGGTTAATGCGCTATCAGATTTATTTTGTGATGCTTCGCTAGGGTTAATGGTAACACAAATCGGCTATTAAAAATAAAGAGAAATACTGCTATATGCCTATTATATACCCTTATGGAAAATATGAATTTTGAGCCCTTTTCAATAAACCGTTCATAGCCTACTACTTCCCACTTTGTGGCTTTTTCATTAATAAAAAACACAGTTTATTAGAAGTAAAAATCTAATAAAAGTGTCTGAACGTTTACTTTCACTGCGATGTTGAACCTTAAGCATACATGTATGAATGCGGTCAATCTTACTAATGTAAGCCGTTCTCGCTCGACTGAATGACGCCCACCTTTGGTAGGAAATTACTTGGATACGGGTATGAGCGTGTGTTCCTAAATTGTGTTTTCAGAGTTTTCTTAAGTCACTTCTGAGTATTGCTCTCTTTTTCAATGTTTTTCGTTCGTCTACAACATCTCCTCGAGATTCTTTGATCGTGTATTGATGATGGTGCCATTCCTGACGGTGGTAGTTGGAATGTGTTTTTAGTTGAGTGAGCGAAGATTGTTGTAGGGACGTAAGGTAAAGAAGCAAAAGGAAGAACGAAGAAAGATCAGTAGCTGTCAAATCATCGAAGTACTACCCTTCGTTCCGCACATCGCCTTACCACGCGCTATTCGAGCCTTGCTGAACGTTACCGCAACGAAGCCGCAGCCTCCCATCAAATTTCTCCAGGACCACCCCTGTATTTTTTTTTTAGATATAGACCCTGTTTCTCCGCCTTCGCTCAATTGCCTGTCCCTTCAGTGCTCATCGGCGTTGCCCACTATACTCCATCTCAGTCAGCAGCCCATTGTGCCCCCTAAACGAATGTCGATGCGTCATTTGTTGTAGATTCCGCCCGTCTATGACTTGTAATCCAGAAAGAGTAGTTCAAGTAAATTTCAGTGTCAGCGTCCCAGTGAAATGCATGCCGAAAGAACTGCATAAATGTCTTAACAGTTTGAATTCTGTCTTCACTTTTGAGAAGAACTGCAAACACAGCAAGTCCGTTCCCAAATTTCATCAAAATATAGTTTTTATCGCTATAATTTGAAGCAAATTTGTTGTAATATTAGTGCAATCGAAGTAATATAATTATGATGCTTTAATATAAAAAAAAAAAAAACATTTAGAACTTCGTAGACCGCTGGTGGAACGCGTAAATCGAATCCAAAATATGTTTCTGCCAGGAAAAAATCAAAAGCCTTCATGCAAGCGTGGTATGGCTCTACTTTAACGTAACGCATGGTCCCTGTTTTAAATGCGTCAACTCTTTCAGGTTTGGGGTGCAATTTGTGTAACAGAAATACGTAGGTCTCATTTAGGCTGTGCCAGTGTACCGGGGCCAGAGTTCAGTTGCGTGGTGGGCGGCGAGGCCTTTGACATGGGCCCTTTCACCGGGCATTACGATCCTCCTTTCCTCCTACTTATGTGATTACACGAAGGAGAGAATTAATTGCGAGAACGGTTGTGATACAATGACCTAACCTAACCCTACGCTTCTCAGTTGGACAACGATCCCACGTATAGCTACAAAGACTTGCACAGTTTTTCTTGGCTGGGGTTAGCGTGTTCTGACTTTCTTTAGCCTGTCTCAGTTTGCTTATGAACGTCACGCCGCTAAATATATGTACGTGTATATATATATATATATAAGGAGATAGAGAGATAGGGTAACTAGTGCGCCTATGCATACTTTCTGACACACAGCCGTACAGCAAGTTTTTATGCGGCTTCCATCTATGTATACACAAGACGGGGGCTGTAGTAGACATTCAGCCGTCGCTCAGCGGTTAACTACTTCTTCTGTACCCTCGCGCGAATGGACCCGAATGGAGCAAGAGTAATTAAATTTATGGCCTTTATAGACAAGAACAAAGAACGAAGTACTTCCCCGTTCCTTAGTAGCTGCACTTGTCCATCGCTCACTGCCTCGTTTGCGTTGCCGCCGCAGGAACGGCTACAGCGCCTGCAGACGCCATTGCATAGCCGGAGGATGGATGGTTTGTGCTTAAAAATAAAATTAAACTTATGCAAGTACCGTCAAACATTTCAAGTGAGTATGTCTTACTAGTTAGTTTAGTATTTAATGGAAGTCGGGAGTGCATACTTCAGAAGTACCTCATCAGTACTTATTGCGATCATTTATACTTCCAGTTAGGTTGCCACCTAAATGATTAGCGAGTCGCGCGTCTTTCCAGCACCGTTGCTGCTTGCTAAGGCTATGGCAACAAAATAGAGTAACGTTATTGAACGCATAGATTAGTTACTTGACTTGAGAGGATATTCGTTCAAAGATGTCAATCAAAATTAGCGTCGCTCGAATATGGCGGTTGTCTTCGCGTAAATTAGAGACTGATTGGTTATTGATCTTCCTTGCCGTTTCATAAACACTGTCTTTGTTAGTTATGAACTAGCCGTGTGTAAAGCTTTACTAAGAGCAGGCACGGTGACAAATTAGAAGAAGAACTTCCGCATGACTCTTACGAATCGCTTCTCGACGTCTCGATAATTTTCGCAGGGAATATTTTGAATTCGGGAGAAATTATATCACATCATAGGTTGAAAGCTGAAACTGGGAAGATCTGCGTCTCGTACATTGTATGATGCATATACGTAGTGGAATATATGTATATGCTAACATTAGCATTTTAAATATGACTTGATCCCCTTACGCCATAGACTTCATGGAACTGCTCGTAAATTTAACCTAGCTCAGAAAAGCAACGACCATTTTTTTATTACATGTTAATATAATTAATTAATTAATTTTAATTATACCACCTTGTAGCACGGCTGCAGCCATGCCAAAACGCAATGTTATTCTGCAATCAACTTGAAACTGGAAGCTTATTTAATTATACATGTAATTTTGTGAACTTTATTTCGCTTAAGTTATCACTTCACCGAGCGACCCGATCCCAGTGTTTTCAGCGAAAATTCTTCATTCAAGCCACTGCGCAGTTATTTTTTATGCCTAATATGAAAATGAATTTATGTGAAGTGCTCAAATACGATTGGGAAATTCTTCGATAATCATTAGCAGATAGCTAGGTTTTTAACAGTAAACTCAAAGCTTCACTCAATAAACTCTTACAATGTGCGCTAAGTGGGCGATCCATAAGGACTAATAGATCACTAGTTCAGTCACTCCCCTAACAATAGAATCATATATAATGTTTGTTATTCCAGACAAATATCAAGTACTCAATGGTCGGCATTTCTTCCGCGGTGCAGAATGTCCCGTCATAGATTCATCGTGTCTATGAGCTGGTGTGTAGACAGCTTGATGGAGTTACTTCTGCTAAAGCCTAAGGCCCGAAGTTGTATATAGGTGGTCTTTGTATCGGGAGTGTTGTCCGGAGGCGTTTATAGGGTCGTGAAACCTATTCAGACGAAGTTTTTGTGTAGCGCAAACTACCCGTATGAATGACGGTTAGTCCACAATAGTCGGAGTCAGCCATTGAATTAGTCTGGCTAATGAAAAGAATGCTTAACGACACTCTAAATATTTCCAGTACTAAAGAGATCCCTGGTAACGCAGTCAATGGACACGCCTTGAATGCACTAAATATATTTAAGCCGATTCTGACCGGGCAACACACGATCATTGGCTAAGTCAATTCAAGCAAGATTTATTATTAAAGTAATAGAACAAATAATAACAGTGTGCCGCAAAAAAGACGCACACGCGCATACACATGTTTCAAAGCTCGTAGTTGTATAGGTGTTTAAAACGGACTTGATTGTTTTACCAAAAGCCCCGCATGATATACTCAAAAGGTCCAAATAGGTCACTAAGGCCATAGTGATGGCTAATGGACAGAAAGAAAAAAAAGTGTTGCTAACACATACATTACTATTTCTGTCAGTCAAGGAACTAAGAAAGGACTTCTAATTAATTATCCAGCCGAGGAATTACGGTTAACTTATTAAACACGTAATCTCTCACATAAAACACGTTCGATCTCTGATATCGTGATACGCTCGTATCTGAATTTAGTAGGAAGGTTGGTATAGGGAAGTTAATGGTAACTTCCTAAACTGCTTATTCCCTATGCAATTAACCAGAAAATACTGCATATGTAATTTAAATTTCACTTACATGTATTCAATGTAGCATTGCTCATGTAGCATTTGCTCTTAATTATGAAGTAACAAAATGATTAATATTCGAAATAATATCAGCGGAATATACTCTTGCCTCGTTAAAAACACAGTAATCATGGTGTATCATTAAGCTAAGTATTATTAAAATTTACATTTAATTGCTAGAAAATTCAAGGGCATTTTTTTTTTGGTTATTATAAATTATCGTTTTGATCCAGGATTATATATGTAAGGTATTTTGAGCTTTTTGTTATTTTATATATTATCGCATGACTACTGCTGCCATACCGAAGTTGGAACTACAGTGATTATTCTTTTGCTGAAGTGGGCATTAAGGCGGTGCAAAACTGTCAGATTTTACCCTTTTTCTGCAAAAAACAAATCGCATGATGATTTACAAATTTTTAACGGTTTACTTCCCGATGGGCCTGTAGCTTACACTTAAACCCACCGAAAGGTTCGTTCTCCACCCAAAAAGATCGCAAAAAAAAAGATAAATTTTTGGTTTTTGAAAAACTTTGGTGGCAGTAGACAGCAGCCAAAGTGAAGTAAAGTGAAGTGAATTAAAAATACAACTAGCAGCTTTGTTAATACGGGGTAAAATGAAATTAGTGCGGTTCGCAACGAAGTCCATCGTACGGAAGATAATACAACGTACCGTAATCAAAAATCATGGCAAGTGGCATTAAATGAAGCTCATGTTGGACCTATAATAAAATAAAATTTAGAAAAAAGGACAGCAAACGGCAAACAAATTGCATTTATATTCTGCAGGTCATATCGACAAGGATATAGCGGTGTTTGGGGGGTTCGTTCATTTGCTATTGTAGATTTCATTTTTTCAGTTGTCAACAATACTGCTGCTCCTCTTTTCCCCTATACGATAAATTTGTGTGGATAAATGGCTCGTTATCTTTTCTTTTGTCCAAACACGAGCCGGCATTTAGCCCTAAAGGGACAGAAGTCAGAAAAAGCCGAAAAGTTGCGGCCATTAAGAGTAATCAAGTTAATTAGCGACGAGACAAGCGGATCCCCAAATCTGTAGAATCACAGATGCAAAAACTTAATAAAAATTGTGCAAAAAGCTGACTTCTGCAGGAAAGCGCTATGTAAAAGCAAGTTGTGCCTGCGAAACATCATTCAGGAGGCAGGTGTTTTTGGAGATGCCGGGCGCCATCAAGCCATCTGCCAGATATACAACCCATTCAACTAATAAGCGTATTAGATAAACGCGTAACGGGTCACGGAGCCAAATGTTTTTATCTGCGGCATGGGATCCAGCCCAACGCCTAAAACGATTTTATACTATACAGAGAATGCGAATCGTGCTTAGTGGCCTTTTCGATCTGTTCCTATCAGAGAATGAAAAAAATTACCCTATTCAAATGGAACAAATTGGAGAACGGCTCGTTGTATGGACGCATTTTCTGGAGACGATTTGTGATCTTGCTCCGTTTTGCAGACATTAATTAAACTGATCACGATTTATGTAGGTGTTCTTACATAAAAATATATCTCGGGAGTAATTTCAATCATTTCTGCGACATTATAGCAGTCACTGGTTAAGATTTTCCAGCAAAGAATATGCAGAGTTTTTTTTTTTAATAAATAGGCTCGTATAGATTTACAAAGACGCTGCTTGATTACACAGCAAAACAAAGGGTAGCCCTTAGCACGAAACGAACTTGAAAATTCAATTAATTGTAATTAAATAAGTAATTATGAATTCAGTTAAAAGGTTAGTCTATCAAGATTGCCTTAATCATTGAAAGCCACTTTTCCACTGTAGTTGGGGTTATGGGACCCATGAAACGTCTTAAGTAAAACGTTGTAGTACAAGCGAGGCACGTAGTGAATGACTAAAAGTAAAGTCTACAATTGAATATAATAAACAGTAAAGTAGCAAACGTCAATTTGGCCTGTTTTGCTGCAATGACAATAGCCATCTAAAGTGTTTGATGTCGTATCAAAAGCACTAATTTGGTTATGTGAAACCCTAAAAAGAACTCCATATAATAAACTGAGCTATTTTAACTTTGGGTTAGCGTTTAGTCCGCTTTAGATTCGATAGGATAGAAAGCGACGGTTCGTCCTTGAAAGGGCATATATAATTACGTCTTGCTTATAAGCCGCACGCAGGCGCCAAATAATCATAGCGTCATTAAGATTATACAACGGCACTGTATCACTGGCCATAACAACAGAGTAACGGATCGACAAGCCTGTTTTTTTATACGGAAGGTTTGCTTGACGGACATACGTTACGTGAATCTTTTAGGGAAGAGGACGTCAACGAAACGCTCACAGCTTGATACGGTAGTTGCCGTCGCTGCCACACTTAATAAAGGTTATCACAACAGGGCTTATTCAGCTATTAGGATGCGGACGCGTTCAGATGAATGGAGGCACAGGAAAGCTGTTCGACCAAGCAGGTTTTGTCGACGACGGTCCTACACTGACGTATGCTTTTAACACCATCAACTCTTTCAGCTTATGTTGCTAGTATATTACAAGGCCATAGGCACCACCAATGAGCGACAGCGTCGCTCTATTGTGCCCGCGGAACAGGTGCTGGTCTACAATCACATGGTCAGACAGACACAGAATGAGGCCATGTGACAAAACTGGTCCTAACATCGTGTCCTGTAAACACCTCGCATGCAACAGTGGCTGCAAGAAGGGACGAGGAGAAGCAAGATCCAAGAATATATCCACGAAGGCAATTCGGAGAAGCGGTGTGATAACCACCGAGATGGTCCACCGGCTGGTCAACCAGTTGGCTTACATAGCCAACGAGCTCGAGTGGGGGCATGATCTAATCAGCCCTTGCTATACAAACAGCCCACACACCACATATGCCCTTGCTTGTCGAACCAATGACAGGGAGTGCCAGCTATTGCGACACTAACAACTAGGATAGCAGCAATCACAGTGATCCTATCTGCTCTATCGAAAGAAATCTGCTCGTTCGTTGTCCTTGGATACCTTCTGATCCACCGATTACCTGCCAAGTGTGACTAAATGCTAACACAAATTGTACGTGTCTGTAGACGTCAAGCGATACGCGGGCTTAATAGCTATTGAAGCAGATCCGTGAAAGCGTTATTACGACCGTACTAGTGTACTGTTCGCAGATACCCCATAGTTGATGGTAAAGGAGAACACATTTGGAGTAAAATACAGGTTTTCCGATTTTAGCCAAAGTGAGTGTAGGTCCTTGTTGACAAGCAGTTCCTTCAGACCGATCTATGGCTTTGCAAATGTGCAATATTTGGCTGAACGAGCTAAAAAACAAACGCGTATATTGAATCTTGTAATCTGACTTTAGTGTTTCATTCTCATAAGATGGAAGTGGGCGTTTGCTATGTCATGCTATGCATCATATCTCTGTATGAAGGCGTCCAGTCTCGACGCTTTTGTAGCAGTTTAACAAAGGTGAATCGTCTGTTGAACTCTTCATAAGAAACCGTTGTCATTATGTCCTTTATGTTATATATACATATAGATATACATATATATATATACATGTATATATATATATATATATACACGCATTGCTGTACGTTGCCGACTCTAGTCAGTAACGCCTCTAAAATTATGTTTAAGTGTACATATACATAGATAGATAAATTGTGCTGAGTTTTAATATATAACAGCAGTAGCGAGATTGGTCAAATTATAATGCATCCGTCCCATCAATTCGGGCATCCGCTTAGGATGCTTTTATAAAGACCTTTTTTTTCCAGAAAATGTCACTCAGCGAGAAATTCGAACGCAAGCTTTGTAGTTTACGCTTGAATTCATCAAGATGCGATCTTTTTAAAGTAGGCAAAACTGAACAGGGTAGTAAGCAGCAGAGTAACCTAGTTTGCGAGACATACTACCTACGATGCAAGCGCAAATGATACAGAGATTGCGAAGTTTCACTTGAAATGACGGCCGCGACCGACGGTTCGAGATCGTTAGAGGCATGGCGAAAAAAGCACGGATGCTATTCGAAGGACACACAGAAGCTTTGCGGCTACAAAAATAGGGCCGTGCACTTCGGACATACTGTAGTAATGCTCAGAGAGACATAAGAACCAAAGGTCGTAAAGCACTTCAAGTTGGAAGTCGGCCAGGGGCCACCAACCTATTGCTCTATCAAGTTTCGAAAATTGTCTTCCAGCTGTGTACACGAGATTCATCACTCGGAGCAGCGCTCTGCTCACTACCTCATTTTTCCATCAAACAACTAGAAAAGTCGTCAAGACTTTGCATAGATTTGGCCTTAAAGGTTGAGGTCATACAATGCTAAGTGGACCCGAATCTTTTGGACTACTCGACAGGCCCCATGTGACGGCGCCATAATGCTAGAGCAGGACAACGAAATCGATTCAGAAAAACTAACGTCTTACTTAAAGGTTTAAATCACGTATGTCACTTCCACTAGACTACAAAAAATGATCCGAAATGTAATACCGCTAATATAAGATATCACATTTTCACTATTTCAGCGAAGAAGATCCGATCACTTGACAGAACAATACGACAGCTGCCTGATAAGTTAGTAAGTTCCTGCTAGAAAGATGAAACTTAGTAGGTTTACTATATATCTCAATCTAATCCATTGCGTAGGATGGAAATGTGGCTGAGAATTTCTCTATAGTGTAAGCCTAAATAGGTGCACTACTCAATTAGCTGCCCTAACTCTCTGTTTACGTCGATGCATTGCATTATATTCAGCTCAAGTGCATCAGAGAAGGTTCTTGTTGCCTCGTTTGTCCGGCTCCCGATATCGGCCCCCTGAAAGTGATGGCTTACTTTCTCGTTGCGTTCAGGATCACCATTGAGAGCGCGGTCACTGGTCGCATTTGGCGTTGCCGGACCGGCATTTACCTTCCAATTCTGAACGTTGCTTCCCCAACTTTAATCGGGCGTCGTCTGCAGCTGCCACCGACACCCCCACAACTGCCAAGTTCACTTTGGCGTTACGGTGGCAGATGTGACATGTTTGATATTTCGATCCTTCCGTGCTTCACGACTCCGCGATTCATATTAATATCACGTTTCGCCCAACAGCCGTCGAAACAGATGCCTCGAAGACGGCCGAGTCTCCATTAGGTTATCTGCTAAACACAATAACAAAAATGACAAGATTTTGCCGCAAAGTACCGAATACTGTCGATTTAAGCAAACGGAACCAAAGCCTTGAACTTCTCTAAAAATGAGCACGTATACAGGCATCTATTTAGAGCAAAACACGATATCTCTGTTTTCGCACACGAAGGTAGGCAACGGTTAAAGAGTGAGAGGTGACGCAAACGGGACATAATTTAGACTTGTCAAAGATACATAGGATGACATTGATGATAGACTACCGTGGAAAGATACATTCTTCGATCTGGTAGTTTGTAAATATAATCCAATTATACAATAAAATGAGGCTCGGATTATCAATGGAGACAGGTATTAATAGTGCTCGATGGATGCGGCACCAGAATTGAGGTTATTTTTTGGCAAGCCAGATATTGAAGTGATTCGGATAGAGTTTAACTGGGCTTGTTAGCTACGGAAGCCGAATCAGCTTTACTGTAGCTTACCTGCGAATGTTCATATTGATTTTTTAAATCGGGAGAATATCGTTTAGCGCTATCACCGCAAATTTCCAGTCAGGTCCTAACACGAAACATCTGCCCTAACAATAATACAGATATATCTTGCAATCAAATATAGGCAACTATAACGTTCAAGGACCCATATACAGGTACGGGACCCTAAATTCTATTCTAAGTTAAGTCTCTGTCCGTTCCTACCATGAGATTTAATTATAAATAAAACATAAAATTCGCCAGCTATACTGTTCGTTAATACAACAATACGCATTTTCATACGCGATCTCTGCTAAGGAGAGTGCATTTACCCGTAAAACTTTAAACCGTAAAATCCGTAGGACACAAAATTAAACAGGAGATTTTAGTAACTAAAGTCCTCTGTTCAAAATGATATATTCCTAATACGCTTGCAATCCTATTATAGAACCATTGCATATGAGTCTGTTATCCGCTGATAATATGTTGCGCCATACGGACGAACACGCCATCGACGTTTTCCTTCGTAATAGAGTCCTTTGTGTTCTTCCTTTCCTACGCGTTCATTGCCTCCCTAGAATTTATACTCTGGATCTCATCTTCCATATCTCCCTAATAGCGCGTGGTGTCGCTCGCAGCTGTCTAGTACACCGGAGTCGCAAGGTGGGAGAATGGTGGAAACAAGGGGATAAGAATGGTACCACAGCGGGATAGGCGGGAATGACACAAAGGGTCTAAGAACTAACGAAACAAGACAGGCAAGTAGAGCGCGAATATAGCTTTCGGCATGCATCTACATAGAAGAGTTCCGCTTATGTTATGAATATTTTATTATTAATTTCCAAAGCGATTAAATTACATTGTTGCAAGAGGGAAACTGCAGCGTGACGGTAAATTACTGGTGGAGTTGACTGATTCGGGTGCGCGGCACACGGGAAAAGCCAAAACCCGTATGGTTGTGTGATGTTGAAATTTGCTATTTGCCGCCCAGCTAAATCTATTCTCCCATGGCAAGATATTTAGCACAGATTTGTAAACGGCAAACAGCCGCTACCACATACACAGGCGATACGAGCTCATCTGCTCATGTTGCGAGCTACGTTATTTTCAAAGACATCTGTCTGATGGGATGCCTGACGGCGATACTGGACGTAAAATTCCTATACATGCATCGGTAGACATTTCGGTAAATACATAGCTCTGCCTGCTACGTACCTTTTAATTATGATGAGCAAACCCAAATGAAGTCAGCATTTATGTTCGCTAGCTTTTTTTCGTTTGATGTGCTACTTATTAAAACAAAAAAATTATTTTACATTATTTTACCTTTGAGAAATGAATTACTTAATGGGTTAGTGAAGCTCCAAATTTCAACTGCTTAAAAAAAAAAAATAATCATTTTTGTTGCCTACTCGCGATATCTGTGTGAGGTACTGTTAGATATCTAACTGCTACTGTCAAATTCAATAATTTCACTATAAGAAAAATCGAAAATGCCATTAGAAGTCAGGTATCTAGCGTGACGGGAAGGGCATGAGCACTGATATATTTTGAATAGATAGCATTTTTGTGATAAATGGATCTATTTTATTTCTAGGCTGTTATGATGAATCTTTATATATTTACACTTGAGAAATTTAATTCATTTATTATAGAGAAATTAACACATTTAATAATAAGAGCTTAAATTCTTCTATTTTTATAGAGTTATTTGACGGACGAACTCAGAGAGGTTGTTATTATTGATCTACTTTTTGTCTTCATATTAGAAAATTAACGAAAAAGTAAAAAAATTGGAACGGCTTGATGATAATGAGCAATATATGTTTGCTGCGGACAATGGTCATTTTGCGCGTTCATTGAGCCAGATCGTATTGACTATCAAGGTCTGAGGATGAAATGTGTATTAGTTACAAAGTGTGCAATTAAGTGTGCTTAAGAAAGAACGAACGTGTGTTGTCGAAGGCAGATCTAAAAAACATTACATATATATATCCCCTGCTATAATAAATATGACAGACGTACTTGTTTTATAAGACCTATTTTTAATTAATAATCATATCTCGCATCGACGAATTTGAAACGACCATGAGAGATCAGACAGTTATCTTTATAACTAACCGCGCTGTTATCGGATTCATAGTAATAATTCGGAGCCGAAAATATCGTTCGATCAGCAAAAAACGCCTGAGCTGGAGGTATAAGCTAGAAGGCTGAAAACCAGATCGCAAAAGGTACGACTACGAGAAATCGAATAGCAAATAAGATAGACGGTCACTGTTATCCAGTAAAATATTCGGGGTCATAGATATGTAGTTGTTGGCAATCCGTTTAATTTATGATAAACTGCCTGACTTATTTTCTAATGAGAGTACAACTAGCGTGCCCCTTTAGCAAGATCAGGACCCAATACATACCTTTTTTTTTTAATTCCACTTTTACTATAATCATATTGTGCGTTCATACTTAGCCTCCGTCAACCTCACTATATTCTCCACCCGTAAGTATCTTATTCTCTAAGCAAGAATATTAACGGTAAGAAGCTTCAGCCTTCACAGATGCATTTTTTTAATCTTTCCAATAATTTCGTTTTACGTTCCCACGTAACTGATAAGGAGGTTCAATATATGACTTTTCTGAATGTTAATCTACGCATAGATCCATTAAAATGACGAAGTGCTTACTTTATACCTTCTACAGTTTGGGTTATTGTTTAACTTCGAGAGAGAGAGAGAGAGAGAGAGAGAGAATCAAGGTGAGGCATTTTAATACCCTAAATATTTGAATTAAATTATTGAGATTTAAATAAAGCCCAGGTGCGGATTATTAGATCGCAGTTCGTATGATGATAAAAATGCACTCAAAACTGGTCTTGGAAAGATGAACGTACTGAGAAGATTGAAGCAAATTATTTGAAAAACAACAAAACATTGGAAACATACAATTTTGTATTATAAAAGCAAATGTAAAAAATACAAATCTCATTTATCTGTCATAATCTTCCTAGATTTTTTTGCTATTAACGAAAATTTTGTAACGAAATCAATGTTTCTTCTATTTTTCAAATCTTTCTTCACTCTACAATTAATATTCCTTCTTCCTCCTACACTAAAACGTGTTTTCAACCTTTTTTAATTATAATCATAGGATATCTCTAAATATCCGTGCTACATTCTGCAGTCTAACAAGTGTACTGAGTAAATTCCACACATAAGTACCTCAAAAAACAAGGCTAAAAATAAAACAGGCGTAAGAAAGAGGCCTAGATCAATTTTGACGCAGACCGTTATCTCAAATTCTGCTAAGATGAGATAGTCAAAATTCGGTCTAGAGGTACAGTTCAGGTCCAGTTGTTCCAGCATAAGGAAATGTAATTTATTTCGCTATTAATTTTCTACAGTAAACGTCCGTTTTCGCTATTATAGCTAAAAAAAGGGCTTAGCTTCTCTGCAGGGAAGGCG
This sequence comes from Varroa destructor, assembly GCF_002443255.2. Lineage (NCBI taxonomy): Eukaryota > Metazoa > Arthropoda > Arachnida > Mesostigmata > Varroidae > Varroa > Varroa destructor. The sequence goes on from NW_019211454.1 coordinate 68,920,649, forward strand.
TTTGCATTACTATCTCGAAACGTCTCCGTAACCAAATTAATCCCAGGCGTCCTTCAATGTATTGTGATCATAGTATATTGATATTGTTGTCTGTGAGGAATCAAGGTACAATTTCATTTCATAAAGAAAATTATATAATTTAGACTTCAATATGGTTTAGAAATCACGCTAGCGGTGTTATTCATCAGGTCTTACATAGAACTCCATTCGATTTAAAATTTTAGCAGTGCATCCCTACAAGCTATTTTAAGGCCAAATGCACAGCCATAAGGCCTACTGTTCCTCTAATTTGGCTTCCTGCCGCTGTCCCAGCCCAGAATTTGTTCCTCTCCCCCTCCGTATGCCCTAATAAACGCCTCGAGCTCGTTACAACTTAGCAAACGGTGCGTAGTTTCTCAATGAGGGAAGGCTGTCAGCTACAAGTATTCAGCTGGCCCAGAGGTTTAGGCTGAAATGATCCAGAGCATTTGAGACTTTGACCACGCTTCGACGTCTTACCCCATGCGGAACTATTTTGACTTATTTGACAAGTTATTAAATTTTACTTAGCCAATTTTATCCTAACTAATATTGGTCCATGAGCTTATTTACATATCGCTATATAACGTGTGCACAGGATAGACGGGCACGCACAATTCAAAACGACAAAACATTCCTTTGCAGCGTCGACTCTATGCACTGATACAAAAACCGTATAGAGATAGATATGCGCTAACAGGTACACTGCTAAGGAGCCTGACCAATCTATCTCAAATAGATCGATCGATATACGTGTGTAGTAGGTCTTTAACCAATATATCCAAGGTTACTGCCTTCGCTGTTCTCAGATGCCTTAGCGTTAACATTTTTCATTTAACTATTTTTCTAGTGTCCTAGTTTTACGAATCGGGTCTTTCAAGATGAGGAGTTTCTCGTATTCTTTGCCGATTTAGAAAACCTGAACTGCTGCTTGACTGGGCTATAAGAATACGCGGATAGTTTGTTGTAAGATGGATGTAGTGTTTTTTTTCCGATAAACGTATATAGAAGGAGTTCCATTAAAAATATTAAATTTCTATTTGGCCCCTACAGAAGAAACGCCATGCTTGTGCTTCCAAGAACCTCATGCCCTCCACAACTAGTTGCGTCTGTCGTTGGCGTTCTTGAATACCAGACAAAATAAGCCCTTTTGGCTTTTTGCGTCAAAGCCGGTTTTACATGCACATAATGTTGTCAGATCTAAAAAGATAAAGGGGCAGAGCTAAATCTTCTATAATATTATTAATAGGTTACGCCGGATTTCTCACTGGATTTGACATCACTAATATATAAATTGCTTGAAGCAAACACAAAATCCAAAGAGGTATATTGAGTTGAACAACATGCTACCTAATGCGAACAAGTTGCAATAATATGGACATAGTTTACTATGTATGGACTAGGGGCCGAAAAGTCTCTGCTGCCGATCCTTTTATTTACACTCTTAAAATCGATATCTCAATTGACTCGTACAGGACTAGGTTCTTGTGAATGTAGGGATAAATTACATTTGATCCCTCAAATTACTTGTGCCGTTCCAAACAAACATTTGGGTGCGTGCGGAAATACAAGTAAACCCGATGAACGCGTCGGCACCTCACCTATTGATGAAATTTTTTTACCAGTTCTGCATATAAAAACCCATATGTTAACATATACACTTATACGTCTATATGGATACGGTTTTGTGAGGTATGCAGCGTGAGAAAAAAGGAACAAGCGATGCTCGAATATGTCCGGGTGTTTAGTATTCCAATCAAGTAGGTTTTGTTCTCCATACCTTACTCATTGAAGTGCAAGGGATGAGCCATACAAGAAACCTATACCAGTAGTTAGTGTAAAGTATATCCGCGACCCGAGTGTACAGCCACCGGTCAGGCCATACGAGCGATAGGCAACATATTCCCGACGCCACTCCTCTACGTGAGAAGCATGCGTCGATAGGAACAGACGCGCAAGAAGGAAGAGGCCAACATACTTCAGATATGCCGATATTCGCCCGTTGTATGTGCCAATGAAACCAGCTATACTGACGATACACAGTTTTTTTTTAAGCCCTTCAGCTTCCGGTGGGTTATGTTAAAGAAGTCACTCGATTGCCAAAGCTGATCAGGAGCCGCAAGAGCTAATACAATTGGGCTATGCGCTCTCGTGCGTTACTGCTTAATAGATACCGAGCGTTTTAAAGCAAAACGCATTGGAGCGTCTCAGTTCCGAGTGTCCACTGAGCAGCGATATCTTATTTACGATGTCCGTTCCGTAAGACAATTAGATCAGTGAACATATTTTTTTGTCATGACGCCTTTTCCATCTAATGAAAAAATATTTTGTTACCCCGGAGATGTGAGTTTTGTATTGTCAAACAAGATACCGTAATGCTTCCGTCTTGTAATATCTTCAAAAAAAAAAGACGTTTCAAAATTCATCTATCAAATCACGAGACTACACAAACTAAGTGTATCCTTTCTCGACAAAGGTCTGCAGCACCTCTTCATTCTCAACCACATCAGTCAAATACCGTCAGAATATATTTGGCCGTACGTGGAAAATAAATGGATTCGTCTACCTAGTGGTGGTGGTGGTTCACTGCAACAGGAAACTGTTCGTCCAGTAAAAGGACCCGCGAACTGACCTAGTCCAACAAACTAAGTAACCTGAAAATCTAGATGATCGATAAAGCCATCGACAACGGGAAAGGCGCCGAGCTTTTTTTAAAAACCATTAAATGTAATCATTGGAGAGTGCAAAGGCTAAACCTGATCGTACGCAGTTACTTATTATATATTATATAACTATCAGTAATATTGTTGAAAAATAATAAAAATTATTCAGTTTTCACGCATCCTTATCCTCACATCAAGTATAATTGTAACATAAAAGGATCATTAAAACAATAGTTGATAGCTTGATTGGCCTTTGATCAGGTTGCACTTACGGTTTGTCTGTGTCGCTGCTTAGTGTTACTTAACCCTCTTACTATGCCAGGTTACCTTTCGACTGTCGCACCCCATGCATCTATTTTCTAGCCCCAGCCTTCCCCTCCTTCCTAAAACTTCCTCAACTGTGAATACAACTGTGCTTTTTTGCGTTAAAGCTGCAGTTGCTTAATTTTACTGGTTGTTTCTATGATCATTTCCATTCTCCATTGGAGTGGCCTCATAAAGCTTGATTAAAAGGGAATCATCATGGGCATGATTTATTTTTATTCATTGCTGTGCTGCCTCTTTTCCCTCGCTCACTCTAGCCCATTTTTCCACGTAATCACCCATCGAGAAGATACTCCCCAGAAAACAGGTCCGACCGTCAATTTGGTCGACCGTTTTCTTTATCCCCTGTGGCTACAGACTCGACAGCAACGGCAAATCGTTGCTGCTATTTTTGTGTTGCTAGAACAGCTTCACAACCGAGTAAGTAGAGGGGGCAAAAAGGGGCATTACGGGACCTGACATCCCGAAAGTAGACACAAAGAGGCAAGCGGAACGAATAACAGGCGAACCAACGAAAGGACACGTTTCTCCTGACGACGTCGGTTTCCCTGCAGCAGACTTCGTACACAACGTATCGATCTCGCGGAGGGGGAAGAGCAGTTTCGAGGTAGTTCCTAGCCAGCACGCGCCCGCCAGCTAGTCGACTGGCTGGCAGAGACGCAGAGACGCACAGACTTGTAAAAGGTATCCGAACTCAGGGCTCCGATTCTGAATGTGGGGTCTCGACAGAGGGGCCTACAAGATTGTGGGTGTGTGTATGAAAACTGCGTAAAAGTAGCCGAAAGCGAGAACGTTGATGTTATGGCTGGGAAGTGGTATGAAAGCGGAAAGAGAAAAGTCGGATGAAATAGATAAGCGCAAGCTAATTAATTTGTCCTGCAACAGCAACGTTTTTACTTGCGCAGAACCACAACGGGCAGAAATGGCGGAGCTCCAGGCCAGCCAATGGCAGGCGGGCGGGCGGACAGACTGTCTAAGCCCAAAAGGAGAGAGGGAAACCGCCTAGAACAGCAGCGGAAAAGGACTGCAGCCAATGCCAACATGGATCGTTCACTTGGTGCTTCGACTATAATGATACAACCAACAGAAACAAGTGAAAGCGTCGACGAAACAGCGCCGTTCGGACTGGCGGAATCCAGTCCGGCGTCGGTTTGAGCTGAAGACTGCTGGGAACGTTTTAGGGATACAGTGGGAGAACATCGACACATAGGAATATGAGAGAAGGCAGGAGGAAGGCACTTAAGAACAGCGTACGCCGCCTCCCCCGCCCCCGCCTCCCCCCGTGAAGCATGCACAGACGCGCTCATACCCTGCGGACGTTTCTATAGTCGCCGTACGCTGTCGGCTACATATAATAAGCCGAAACTAGGAGAGAAACAGCCAACAAAACGAACCACCTATCCAGCGACGAAGCTGCATACCCCAAACCATTGTTGTTGTACTGCATTCATGCCCATGCCCACACTTAGCGCACGAATGCACTTCTGTATTACGTCTTGTTTCTTTCTGTTATCGTTTCCTTTTTTTCGTTCTTGTCTCGGTTACTTTCGCTTTTTCTATGCGTGTCTCTGTCATCTGTTTTGTTGGCTCTGCGACTATGGGCAGTCGCCGTGCAATATCACTCGCGCCCGGTATCCGCCCGGCTGAAGTTAGACGGGGATGGGTCCCCGTCGTGCACTCTGCGTACGTTCTCGTTGTTGAGTCGGCTTTTGCGCTCTTTTCTTCTTCGTTGTTTCCGAATTCGCCGATTCCCAAATTGCCACCTTCTGTTCCCAAGCCTGCCCGCGTGTACCCTCTCCTCTTCATTTAGAGATTAGAGCCGAGCGGGGGACTCATATGGTGATGAGAAACACATGGTTCACAGTCTAAACTGTGCGCGCCTTCGTCGTGCCAGATCGAACTGCCGTGTCCGTAAAATCCCTATTTGGGGAACATCAAAGGGAACCATTCATTTTCAACTGATGTTATTGGTGCGTTCAGAGGAATCCGAACTGAGACCGGTAAAACGTATCTCATATTTAACTCTCTGATATTTCTATTCGAGTTTGTGAAAGCAATGCGAAGAGATAGCTAAGGCAAAGAATCAAGGAAGACGGACACACGCAACGCCAACGGAAATGTTTTCGATCAAATCTTCGGCGGAAGCTTCTCAGTTGTGGCAGAAACAGTATGCTGATAAACTCAACACAGAATAATATCACACAGCTTCTGTTTGTTTACGCTTTCAATGTTTGATGATGGAGCGCGACTTAGAAAGTTTCTGCACGTTACTTTTTCGCACTGCTGACAAGTGTTTGTTTACTAGGCTGTAACGCTACTCTATAAGATGACACTAACGTGCTATATTTCGACATGCATCATATATATACATACAAATATGTACTAACTTAGAACGGTAGTTATTTTCGTACCTAACATTATTACCGACGCAGGACGATTCTGTTCAAGTGCAGCGCCGTTTATTTATTTATATTGTAATTACGTCAAGGTATGGTTAAGAAACAAAAGCAGAGTAGAGTAAGGCTCGTTTTTGCCTAAAGTAAAATTAATGGAACTTTTTTCTGCTCACGCCAAGTCAAGAGTAGCTTTTATCATTAATGCTACCGTTAAGACCCAGCGTCAAAGGAGCGGATGGAGAACGAGGTATTAGCTATAGTAAAACTCTTTGAAGTTTACAACGTACACCTTGTCCTATTCTTACGCAAGTATTAAATCATTATTACTCGAATCACTCTGCCTAATCATCGCCGTTACTGGCTGGACTTCGCATAGACTTGCATGGAACCTAGCTAGGCTACGCAGACGAAATAGCAGAACCGTGTTGGGTGAATCGGCTTTTCTTGATTGCTAAGACTTTTCACATTTCGTTGGTTTTTGTCACACAATCTTGAGATGAATATAGAAGTGAATTTGCTTGCATTATACCTATGTATAAAAAGGTACAAGAGTAAACCTAAAACGGCTGACACCGCGTAAATATCATGTGGACACCCTCCTCCGTGTACATTAGTGGGTTAAAAAGTCGTGAGTATAATCTTTTGAATGGGTTTGCGGTAATTGCATGGAGAGCTTTTGGAATTGTTATCCTTGTCCTAAAGTTCGTTGCAGCTTGAAAAGTTTCTCGCCTTTTATTTCCATATGAAGGCAGACGGCCAGGATGAGGCATTGTGGAGCAGTATTCTGAAGTTAGAGGTAGGTGTCCTACACTTCAGCAAGCTTAATCAGTTGCATCCCTCACTCTCTATTTCTCTTTCTCCTCCAGTTTATTTTGTTAGCCAGTAGACGATGTCGTCCTTTCAGGTTTCCCAAGGGAGCAGGCACTTCGTATCTCAATCTGGTTCCTCTGGCCACAGCTTGTAAATAGTTAGCCCATCCATTCTCTAAAGAAGATCTTGAAAAACTTTGTGGCCTTACTTCTGTTTCAGTTTTATGGTCGCTGTATGCTCATGTATTCGTGAAGGGCAGCACTGAAAAGCGCAAAGGTCTCTACAGCATGAAAAAAGCTCGTTTACGGTTTTCCAAAAAGTAAGCTTTGGATGGGATACATTAAAATTTCCAATTTATGCCAGTTTTTACACTTTAGCATTTGTCTAAAAGCAGCATTATCCCATATCTCATTTTTTCTTGTTGAAATCCAATGGGTAGGCTACATTACAAAATGCTATCTTTCATGTATCCATCATCGAACTTAATGTACTTTGATCCGAGCCACCAAACTTGAATATATTTTTATTACTATACAGATGCAGTTGGTATCATTAAGCTGGAGATCATGAAATCAGAACGTAACGTCAGCAACTGATGGAAGAGGGCCTCCTGGTTTTGGCAAATGCTTTTTGTCTGCAAAAATTTTCCCAAATTTCAATATATCACAAAATGGAGAACACAGTCCATACCAAACCAGAATGAATACATGTAACAAAAATTCTATTACATGTAAAATACGCAGCCATGCTTTGCCTAAAAGGCTGACAATCTGAGAAAAAAAAAAAAAAAAAACTCAGCCATTGAGCATTCAGTAGTTTACTGAATTATAAAAATGAGACGAAGGAAGTCTCGACTTATAATGCATTATTGACGCGCGGTAGATATTTGCAGGTGTAGTTACGCTACTTTTTGAATTTAACGGTAATTGTCTCATTTGTGAGTTATGTAAAATAAGAAATAGGGATTCTCATTAACATGATAGAATTGCGTCTTTTTTAGAATAACTGATCATAAACAAAGTTTCAATGAAGCCTAGTAACTTAGGCCCAATCATGGCGGTGGCTGAAGTTGTGAGAGCCGCGAGTTTGTTCAATACATTTCGGTCTAGTGAAAATTAAGACCCAGATCATTCCATATAGTATGTAATATAAAGAGAAGACTAGATGTTGACCTTTTTTTTGATGTGTCGTTTTCTATCCCCTCGAACGCCAAAGTAAGTCTTTATAAGCGTTCATAAATACTGGAGTGTAATCTGCTAATGTAATTTAGTACATCATTGTAAGAGTGCCCATTGGCGAGGCATCATGGGACGGGGTGGTACTTTCTTTTTGCCTTCGGAGCATAAACAAAGTTATCTAGTACGTCTAACCCTCAACAAAGCTGTTGTTAACGGAAAATTCGTTTAAAAATTCAATAGTTCTTTGGCGTTGTATCGTGGAGCTGGCAACTTTATAGCATTTATCTTATGTTCACCAGAGAAATACTGCCGGAATCATATAACACTGTTTCAATTTATCAAACAGTACTCTATGTAAAAGTTTCCACAATCTACATCATAATTGACCAGCATAATGCATTATCTTCTTCATAAATAGTTGGTGTTTTCGAAATCTACTGTTAGATAGTGGAGATAGGTATCCGTTCGTTCGGATCGATTGGCGTATCAATGTTGAACTACTGACTCAAAAAACTTACAAAAAACTGAACAAACAATCAAGCGAAACACGTTAAGATCTTCTCATATCTCCGTATACACAGTGTACCAACAAAGAACTTATATTTCCCACCATTACTTCCATTCCCGCCATGTTTTATTATCAGCTCATTTGGTAGGCATTAAATTAACAATAAATTACTGCTGTTCGACACAACTGCGCGTCCTCAAGGTTCAACTGATTCAAAAGGTCAAACATATAAACTATGCACGAGACAATTACCGAATCGAATACTTAAACACAGCACATACACGAAGAGTTTTCCCACAAAGTTACTGCCATCTGAAGATGGTTCGGGATGGTTCTACTTGAGACTTTGGCTTTTTCCCAAATTGTCTTAACTATATGCCAATATATACCACTCCCGAGATATTAGTAGTGTAGCATCATTCAGACAATATAAATATCTTCACATCTTCAACATAGGTCTTTGCGTGACTTTTTTTGGAGGAGATGCCGTTTATAAATCACGGACAAACTGTCAAACTTAAGCTAACGCTAGGTTAAAGGTGTTCAACATGGCCGTGGCGCGAATTTCAATGCCATTCGGCGATATCGGTAAATGGAACGAGTTGACTCGCTGTTTTCGTGCGAACCATGAAATTCTCTTCGGCCTAAGAATGACTAACTCGTTCGCTTCTTTTGGCCATCTTTTTTTGTTGTCTTCGGCGGTCTTTTCAACGATTCAACTTGCAGGAGCGTAACTAAAATAAGGACTACCGATATAGCTGATCTGGCATTCCCGGTGAGCTCAGCTACCATATACAAAGTAGCGCCTGTTTGGAGACCACTCAGAATTCAGCGCACACATTCCAGTGGAGCTCATTGTAAACGGTTACATCGAGATTTATGGTCCTATTCGTATTTCGATCAGAACTTCGCCACCCGTATTTTAAGGCAGCAACGGAACGAGGTAGGCCTCGTAGCCTATTTCCAATTTTACAGGGCAAGCACGTTATTATACACACCTTTAACATGGTAACGTTTCGGGGTTCACAAAATTGCAAAACCAGATCGTAATAACAAAAATGATTGAGTACTCTCTGTTTAAGGTGTGATTTTTTGAACCTTCGCTCATTTACAGAAGTGTTTTCAGATAGCTGTAAATACACCAAACTTTTTTGTTAGTTCCTACAATCTGAAGTGAACGAAGATTGTATAGCTAGGTTTGGAATAATCTAAAAATCTTTATATTAAAAAAAGAATTTAATTATCTTCTATACGTAAGCTTTCCTTAAATACTGCTTTAAAGGAATCATGTCTCGCAATAATTGTCATCTGTATAAAAAGTATATAAGAACGTCGTTATTCACTTGGCGTGCATGGGGGTTGGGAAAATCCCTCCCTCGCACCCCCGACTGTTACATATTTGCTCGGATAGGCCACGTAAATTATTAGTTGCATTACGTTATCATAAATAATATACAAGGAGAAAAAGAAACTCGAAAACGCCTATTTGTTCTCACCACTTAAGAGAATCTATAGAAATCACGGGAAAAATTGGATTTATGAAGATTGTCAACTTGTGGTGAGAAATTTAGACATCGATGCATATTGTTTCCTAAATGAACACCACTATGTTCTCATTATACGTATAATAAATAGTGTTAAAGATCAGTCTCTGTCCCAGTTTCTGAGAAAAAACGATGCGCTAGGCATTTTCGATGTTCGGTCGCCAGGCGCCAAGCGTAAATGGTCGAGTGCTTGCTTGTGACTTTCGCCGACCTTTGTAACCCTGGTGCAATTAAGGTTAATTGAAGGCCCTTCAACACGCACCTAGCTCGAGGCTTAATAGACAACGTCTTGCGTTTTTAGATTGAGTTAATTTCCCAAAGGTGCACGTAACATGGCAGGTACAGCTGCCGTATGCAGAAAAACCGTGGAACAGGCTTCAATGGTCCTCCGGGATTTCCGGATTCATATAAGTGGTGTCTTACTGCCACACTTTACTGAGTAATACCAAAGGACGTCGCTAAGGATAAAAGAACAAGGTCGCTTTCGCTGTGTAGTGTGCGCTAATAATTTCCATCGCTTGGTTCAGACGCGACCTCTGAAGACTGGTTTGTACATTGTCAAAGAGGGTCTATTTCTTCGTGTCGAACTTCAATCGAAGATATGCTAAAGAGCCTTAGGATTTCACACCAAATTCACTTCTACTTGGTCAATTTGCCATTAATTATTATATCCGCCTGCGTATATTTGTATCTGCATATGTATACATAAGCATATATGACGATATGTAGCCGTATATAGGTATGTATCTTTATCTTATATACGAAAATAAAGAGAAGCTAAGAATACCGTTCAACGAAGCATGCGTTTACTAACTAATTAGTGTCGTCGTATAGGCTTTACATAATGGTAGCATTATCTGGCAGTCAGAATGTCAGTTATATGCACAAAGTGACAAAAATTACGTCAGACAGATACCAATGCCATCTATCCTTTAAATGTAATGAGCTAAATTGCGCTAGAGACCATTGATAAGTGTAAAAACCTATTGCATGGCCGTTTCGTTAGCTTTAATGAAAAATTATGTATGATTGTATACCTGCATGTTAGTAATAAGGTATCAGACAGCCTGGAGACAAGGTTAACACGAGCCTGTGGGTCTAGATTTTCCGAAGATGAACGCGGACGTGTATGATAACTAAGATACGTTTTTAGGTTCGTAAACTACATAAATAGCCCTAAAAGCCCAAAGCACATTAATTTATAACGTAGTAGTAGAAAACGTGGTTGTCCAGATGGAGGGGTTCACGCAGTGATTGCTTCAAATTAGTTTCCTCTGTAATGGCAGAGTTCCAACCTGAGGTAGACTGCGCGGTAAATTTTGCCAATTGGACTTACATTTTTTATACAATGCTAATTTAGGTAATTTCATGCTACTTTTAATAGTTTACTCAGAGTTTTTCAAGTGGAAAAGTGATACCTTTTTTAAGCTTTACTGAATAGTGGTATAAGTTGTATTTTAGGGCAATTCTTGATTTTTCATCTGTTTAGGATTAATACGTCGAAACAAGCTTTGAGAAAATCATTAGAAACTGATAATAACATATTGTAAATAATGATCAATAAGGTTTGCGATGAGATATCTGTGGAATAATAATAGAATTGCTGGAGATTAAGAAAAGATAGAGCTATAGGTCACGTTACAAATACTATAATAGGCCAAAAGAATAATTGGGCCAGGTTAATAGATTCACAAAAATTCTATATCAGATAATAAAATGACCCAACTATAACGACAGCTTAGACTGGGCCCTAATAGAAATTATAGTTGTTAATAGTAACGTAGACCGTTGCAGGAGCTATGGGAGTGTCAGAAGAACGTAACGGTAATAACAATAAGTAGCCGAACGGTTAGACCAGGACAACAATTACGGGATGACTGTTGGTATGCATCCAAGCCATAGCGTCGCCGAACCATAAGTTATGGCCGTAACGAACGCAAGTCACTATTGTACAAGTCAGTGCCACCCTTTTCAAATTATGTTCATAAACACATCCCAATCACTAATAAGCGCTGACTCATAAATGGTCGTCGACGATTGAGATCTTCCGATAGGTGGCGTTAGATTATTCGGCTCGAACTTGACGGGTTTGAAAAGCATGGTTAAAGACTACTAACTTCACTTTCATAACGTATTAAAGTTTCGATAGAGCATGATGTTCAGGGCACTCAGAATGTTATCGTTTGACGACCTTTTCTCGCAAAGGCCATGCAGTGTTCAACAACTCCATTCAACATTTATTATAGCAGGTGGTTTTAGGATATTGGTAGTCACGAATCGCTGAGGGTTCGCGATCGACGTCTCACTGTATTTTTTCTTTCGTCAGAAGTGCACGTATTTTCCCGAGCTGATTAGCGCCTTAATCACGCTGACCGATATATAAATAATAATGAGTTTTTTTTTTCTTTGAGCGCTAGGTATCTAGATAATTACCAGCAGAACAACGCTAGTGCCACGAATGTTTAAAGCACGCGACTGATGTCTTCGACAATTCTGATCTGAACATATCTACTCGTAATATAATTATTATTTAACTTACTGTATGTGGAACTTTTCTCTGGTGTAAAATATGGTTGTTTCAGTTTTAGTATTTTTCAAATCAAACTGAAAATTTCGTGTTGTAAAAGGTTAGTATCATTTATTTGATATCGTAATACCCAATTATCTCCATGTGGCCAAAACTACCTTCCGTTCGTGACCGTAGAGATAAACGAAATTGCATGGAGTAATAATCAGTGATCCGGCAGGTAGGCTCGAACTGGACGGGGCGCCGGCCCGCCATGATCTGCGGCACCATTGTAGAAATCGAAGGCGAAAGAATTGCAAAATAGGAACTTTCCATCCCATCTTGTATTGAGCAGGCTCCTCAACACTACCCAATGGAGCCTTCCGTCTTCCTTTCTCTCAGTCCTTTTCTTAGTATTCACTCACCCATTGAAGGTCCTTTTGTGCGGACCAGCTCCAACTTGGCTGAACTTTTTCGAATCCAGCCTGCCCCAGACCCGAACTAATTGAACAAACTAAATCGGAATGCGAATGTTCGGCTTGCTTCGCCATATTACTGTTCCTTCAGAAAGATGGACTGATACGGCATCTTTATCGTCGACATAGAGAAAATGGTTCGAGCCCCGCTTTTCAAACACGCGACTGCTCTGTGCCATATGACGTTGTATGCTGCTGGTGCTACTGCGTCTACCCAAGGGAGGACGATGGCTGCAACTAGCACCTGCAACGAAAAAAGCCTTCTTGTTTCTTTGTTTTGCTTCTATGAATCATTCCGATGCGGAGCTCAGAACACGAATCTGACTACGACAAAACATATTGAACCATCTGGACAGACAGGAAAGCAGAAACCACATTTGAAGCCGGTATTCCCACTTCGTACACTCCGATCAGGGTTCCGTGCATTTACACGTATACCGTATAACAAAGCGGCCAGTCGTAGTTGACAACAAGGCTTATGATGTGGTCAATATCGGAAACCTTATGCCGGCATTTTCAAGATTTACTTCAACCATGGATTCCCCGCGGGAACCTATCCACATGTTTCCTCCGTCTGACATGCTGCCACCCTGACCCAATTACCGTAGTCAATCATTTTCGTGTTTTTTGGTTTGTTTTCAAAAAGGTAAGGCGTAATCGAGAAAGAGAAAACGGATTTTCCATGATAATACGCAACGCAAGTTTTTATCTTGTCCTCTTTATCTGACGTGTTTAGAAGACTTACTAACAAAAAACAAAAAACCAGCCGGTCCGAAAAAGTATCTGTAAACCAGTATAATTTTGTCTAGCTTTTATAATAAGCAAGTCTGCCATCTTATATAGGTGTAAGTAGCTCACTTAGCCTTTCCTCTATCTAACCGTGTAGCCTTTCATATGCGTTACTAGCGGAGCCGAAAGCAACCACCTAATCTCTCTTAACCAAACAGTTAGTTTTCCCAACCATTGCGTTGACGTTGCAACCCGTTAGAATAACCCGCCGCTTTAAAAATTTCGGTCCCTAGAACCAAACCAATGAAAGTCGATTATAATTAACTCTTTATAATAATAATAATAATAGTAATTTAGTATAATAGTATTTGTATTAAGGGATTCTACTTGAACGTTTATAATTGATAACTAATTTTCGATATTACTCCATGTTCTTCTGTAATATTGTAGAGTTAGACATCGATACAACAAGCGTTTCATTATCTATCTATCTATCTATCTACACCACCAATCTATACAGAGCAAAAGCGCGCGATGACTGTGACCTGATTTTAATCCGGAGTGATAAGAAACTGCATGATTTTTATGTCTGAATTGTGAAATACAACATTTATATTTGGGACTATACATAAATTCGCAATAGGACTTTATTACTACCCCCGAGAACAAAGGGGCTAGCGCACTTGTTGCCTCCTGTGAGATATCTCAATTAAAATTGCATTTAAATAGTCCAAAGACGTATGATTGAAAAGTTCTTGATTTGAATAGAATAATCTTTTAGTAACACAGATACTTGGGCGAATTTAGTTTTGACGCTATTTGATTTTCCCCTGCGGTAGTTCGCCTGAAAGTTACAAAGCTAGTAAATAAAGTAATAAAAAATTCCATCAAATAAGAAACCCTTATCCTGTAACTGTTATTGAGCGAGATTATGTACGTGCTATTGTTTCCTAAAACTATTTAGGTGCGTGATGGGCTACCGGTATCGTTCCGGTGTTCGCTTCGTTTGTGACGTTTCTGACATTTTTCTTTTACTTTTCGTATTGAAACAGTGGATTACAAAAGATTTTTCCCGCTTACTTGTTCCTGTGATCTCCTCTCGTCTTCCTAACAACTGGGGTATGCTGTTCGGCCAGTAAATAGCGAATTTTATCCTAAAGTTTCTTAGCTGCGTTTTGGATTAAATTATGCCAAAGGCAAGGTTACGAAAGTGATTGCCCAATGGAAAAAAAAAATGAAAATCCGTTAGCGCAAAATCCGGAGAACATAAGCAACAAAAGCTGCCATTTGCAGACCAAACGGGGCATTATTAGCGAGGTTTGCCGCGTGTGGCCTCGCGTTGCCATGGGCCAGAATGACCTGATCTAGTTTATCGATTTTTTTTTTCTAAACCTGTCTGGTTCATTCTATGTGACTAGGCCAGATAAACATGTTGATAAAATATCTGGCTTGTAGAAAGCAATTTTCGGTAAACTAGGTCCTCGCAATTCCACCAAAAGTAAAGCATAACCTTTTTTTTTTTTTTTTTTGATGAGAACTTATTTCGGTCCTAAGCTTGTCTCCTTGCACCTATCCCGAAATTTGGTTCATGTGGACATACAGAGACCTCTTTTCATCACTGATGATAATTTTGCGCAAAAATTGGTTGTTGTAGCCTCGTGGTACTGCGCCAGATGTTGATGCAGTGTTAGGCCATAGTTCTCAGTTGGGCTCAGAAAGTTTAGCCGGTACGCGAGCTTAAAGTTTCTGTATAAACCCAAAGTGTTTGAGGTAAACGATCACGTTGTGACTGCGGTCCATCTTCTCGGCCAATTGCCAACATACTCTCTGGCCGTATTTTTTCAACGTGCTTTCAAATGGTCATTATCAAATTCAGATGGTCGGATACCGGTTTCAAACTTCACAAACCGCTTTTTAGTAGTCCTGTAAGTGATAGCATCGTTACCGCACACAAGATAAATGTCCCGGGCTGTCTTGGTAGCGCTTTGATTTCGACGAGATGCGTAGTAGAGGAGGTGTCTTTTCTTCACCTGGAACATCCATTTGTGGGGAGTTTTCCAGTTGAAATTGCGCTCATAACGCAATACCATGACGGTACGCTGATAGAGCAGGAAAAGTGTTTTTGAACAGTCTATTAGAGGTAAACAACTAATGAAGAAAAGTGGAGAAGGAAAGGTTTTTTAAGTGCGGGAGCCTTCTTTTCAACCGTACAGTTCGTAGTGATGCTAGATTTAACTTTCTCGAAGTTAGCATACAACTTAGCCACAGGGGAAAGATTCTTGATTTTAGCGTGCAATAGAGGCGACCCCGAAATTCTGGCAAAAATTTTTAAAAATTTTCCGTATACTTTAAAATGGAGAAAAGGCAACATTTATGGATAGTTATCTCGACGGCTATTGGGAACATCTAAGTATGATAGTCTTTATCGGCTATACAGTCATTTATTAATCAGCGTGTCTGCAATATTCACTATTTAGTTAAAGCAGAATCTAAATTCAACTATTAACTAAATTGATCTTCTACTTTGTAAGACACAGAAAATATTAGATATTGTTTGTCGTCGGCTCGATATATTTCAACTGGGCCAAATCGGGAAACGACAAACATTTCAACCGGTACTAGGTCTCTAACGTTATACAGTGAGGGCGCATTAACAGAAATCAAGCACGCCGTATTCTCATTCATGTTTAATTAAAATATAGTACTCAACTTGAGAGATCTCTAATATTTCGGCTACGGATAAAGAGATCTCAGATCTAATTGATGACAACGTTGATTACTCGATCCGATTTTTGGTCCGACTGTCTAAGCACTGCACGTAATACTTAACGTTTCACGCTGAGACAACGCTTGTGACGGAATTCTAGGGTAATTAGAACGAAGTAGTCGAGTGTCGAAACTGATCAACCTAGCGAAATTACTACAACATCGAGTTTGTAATCTAGCAAAAAACCATTGTCCTGAACTATAACAAGTAACAATGTATGATTAAAGATACGCGGCATAATTACAAAAACGTACGGCAGGGGGTAATCGCAACGATACAATTGAACCTGCACGTTAAGGACAACTACGGACGGTTTACTAGCGGAAATCAGATGGGACACCACAACTGTTTCAGGCTGATTACGTCTGAATTTGTTTCGGGCTTCACGAAACGTTGCCTTGGAGAAATCTTGGTATTAATGTTTAGTTCATTAATTAATAAACTGTTAGTAAAGCCTGTTAATAACCAACAGCGTAAAATGTACATGCTTCTATGAATGAGAGGTTGGGTTATGGCTTCTTGTTTAAACCCACCATATGATTTCCTCAAAGAATTAATTACCGAATTTTGTCTTCGTCCGCGTGGGCAATACAATTTGTGTCTATGTAATGAATGTAGTGAGTGGATAATTTTTGAACTGAGTTGCTAATAGAGACTATCCATGGGCAAAAACATCAACAATAATAATCATAATAATGGGTGGCAAACTTGATAGTAAGCATGCCTAGAGTCAGGTCTTATATATGCTGATAATAACATAAACAAGTGACGATATGAAATATAGTATAAGACGTAAAAACCTAAAACGATTCGAAAATTTCGAGATAATTTTTCCTTTCCAAACGGGAAGAGAAATCGCTATATTTTAAACGTTACGTAGCGGTGAGTATGAGCAGGGTTGCCCCAAGTGGGATGAGAGCTCGGATCACGGGAGCACTTAGCATGCGGAAGGCAGCAAGAGGGGAAGGAACGATAGGATACAGGACCCCTTCATCCTATGAGATGCCCCGCTTCGCAGTCACGTTCTGGCCATTGAGGAAATCCTCTCGATGTCCCCATCGCTCGCGCTCACAGACGCGTGCCACCGGGCACCCTGGCTGCTCATGCAAGAAGATAGAGGGCAACGAGACCAGCGTCCGGACCGCTCAACACACACACACACACACACGGTTGTTCTTGTGGACATTACATGTGCTTCTATCACGATATAATTATATAGAGCCGAGTATATCGTTTTCAAAAACTGATCATAAATGTCGCTTGCGGTCATATTATTATACATTTTTAGCTATCCTATTTGATATCACCTTAAGTGTTGGCTAAAGTATAATTTTGATAGAATTTTAACTCACAGAAAAAACGATTTGTCTTTTGTGTAAATAGAACTGTAATATATATATATGTATATATCAAGAGGGTTATTATCTATTCTTTATTGTTCCCTGAGGCCCTCTTTTTTGTTCCGCCTTTTCCCATAGAAGGAAATTCTTATAATATAGTATAGTTTCTAGAATAAAGTTTCTGGCACTCGGAACTTATTTAAGCTTTTAAGAAAATGTTGTTGACTGTATACACTACAAGGCACTTCTCATGACATCGTTACACTGTATCAGGTCCGATTTAAATTATAGAAAAAAAATACGTAGATTTTCAGGGTGTCTCTGGTAAGACAGTAAGCCATTGCAGCGGGCGCTGGCAAGAGAGTCTCAGTGGAATGACGATGGTGCTTGGCTTTCAGACGCAAAGGCACGTTGACGTGCGGAGCATCGACATCAAAGCGACAAATCTGGCCCCTAGACTGAGGGATCTGCAAAAGGCCGAGCTAAGAGAGCTTGAGGCCACGATGTTTCTTTTCGGCCTTATACACTATATCTTTGTTCTTTTACCTCTTTTTTTTTTTATTGTTGAGCCTTTTCTTGTTTCCCGCTTTCCGAATTTTGCGGCATCAAGCTCGTTGGCTTTCTGCAACATGGCTCCTATGGGGGCTTTGATCCCCTTCGTGACAGGCGCATTGCCGAACATATAGAAGCCTCTGCCCGATATGTTTTCCCCACTCTGCTTCGGTCTCCACATGACTTGATGCAACAAAGCCAAAAAAAACCACGTCGCCTTTTCCCTTGGCGAAATTTCGCTATCGAGCGACTGTCTGGCCTAGCCAGCTCTACTCTGTTAGGAGAAGAGGAGACCAGCAAGAAATCCGTAGGGAACCGTAGAGAGAACTCTTCGAGAAGACGTAGAAAAACATGGTCTGCTTCCTTTAGCTGTGATGCGATCAACGGGGGTACCAGTGTCGGGGGCACCAGCAGCGGCAGCTACCAAGATGAGATCTCGACGAAGGCCTCTTGAGAAAACTGCTTACCACGACACCGCGTATATCTTCAGTCTATGAGGGCATGTTCTTGTCGTGTTCGTATATTGATGCCCTGCAAAATTCTATATTCTCAATAACGCCAAATTATATAGCATAAAAAGTGGCATATTAGACATGACTATTTGTGCATACTTAGAGGAAGTGGAATTTTATGTTTACCCACTATGGAATGATATGTGAAAAGCATACTCAGAGTTTGATACACAACCAAAACGCTCCATTCCTTTGAACCGAATAAGACCGTAGCTCTGGAAATGCATTAAAACTTGCTTAATATCTTCTTTTATGCAACATACACAGTGATAAACAACTGCTGTGCCTGGACAAGAAGCCAGGAAGGCCTTGCTCACCTCAGTTTGGCCAATCAATGATCTCGCTTGGCTCTTGGCATACTTGGATATATCGATACCGAAGGTGTCGCACAGTACATAAGCGATAGCAAAATGCCATGCACCAAGGAGATCCATCGTTGATATACTTGTTGCTTAACAGTGGAACAAGATTGCTGCCTTGACAATAGCCATCATCGATATGATGCGATCACAGAATAGAGAGACCCCGAACCGAGCTTGGTTGTGTACGCGCTTTGCGCGTTTATTTCGTTGCTGGACGCTGTCCGTAGCAAGGTAACAACGAACATACATCGGGGCAGCTGGATAGGAATCAGAAAAAGAGCAAGGCCAATCAGGAAAGCTCGACTTATGCCATTATCCCTGAGATGTTGCTGGAGGCACAGTCACTCCTCTGAGTACAGCAGTTATACGAACAGTGTGTTAAATACAGGACTTAAGGAGATGTCCGGGAGATTTTGTACGTGGGTAAGATGCCACGTGGTGTATGGTCAGGACAAGCACAAGCTGGCATAGTGGCTGGTAGCCGGCCCCTTAGTCTACTATCTACTTGTCTGCTTACCTCGTAAGAGAACTAGAGCATGATACGAGCACAGGGGGTAAAGAGAAATAGTAAAATGGTTGTAGGAGGCGACGAGTCCTGGTGGTGTGGACAACGATAAATCGTGGGGATGAGCGAGTCATTCGTTGTGTCCCAGGCAGACATACCAAACCCCCGCACAAGGCCCCGAAATCTCTTATATCCGTCAGGCGGCGGGTCCGGTAAGCCACACAAACACGGTCTCTGTTGGTAGATTAAAGGGCGTCGTGTTGTCTATGCTGCCAACTTGTGTTCTGAGGTCTATCTATCTGCACTATAACGAAATGTTCATTTCATTGAAATGATAGGTTGAAAAAACTGGTTCGTTGGAAACCATTGATTTCTCACGGCGTTTCTAGCTCTGTTAATCTCTTTTAAATAATCGCATCTTTGGCCGAATTTTTTCACAAAAAGTAAAGATTTCCAAATAGTAAAGAACGTTTTAGGTTTTATACTCCATATACGTATCGTTTTTTCAGATCTAGACTATTTAATATATCTTCGAGTGTACTTGGCAAACAGAATATTACTGCACCATAACGGCGACTTTCATTGTCCATAAATGTTCTTTTATTAAAAAGAATCTCACAGTCGTAGTTTAACCTGCCATCGAGGCTTGTTTGAAAGTACAGGCATGTTTTGAACACCAACTAGCAGCAACTATCTCTAAATAGTTTCAACTAAAATGTGTTAGCTAAGCCTATTTGATGAGATGAAGTATCCTCTTATTCAGTATTCATATATTCTTTCGAGGGGTCCTCACACTCCGCATGCCCTCAAAAATATACCAGTTTTGAAAAAAGATCAGCCTCGGTGATTCAGGCAGATATAGTCGCCACATCGACATGTGTGTACCTGCATGAAATCTTCCTGCGACTGTTGTTTCTATGTGCCTTGTAGGCTATTTATTATTATTCCAGGTCTTTAATACTAGCATCAATAGTGGCTATATCTAAAGTTAAAGAAATCCTCGATGCGACCAAACGTTTATATGGACTAGTACAAATAATCATGCAATTTCATTTTCTTTAGCATTTTATGATTTAGTTTTGATGTAAATATTTAATGCCACCGACCAACAATATGTTTCTTGCCCCCCTTCCCCGCTCCAACTGATGATGATGGTGACAAGTTTATTCAATAGTCCCGACACGGCTGTCCTATATGTCTCTGTTCTGATAAATGTATATCATTAGCTGTCTTCCGATCAGTACAATAACATGTATATATGTATGAAACTGGTGACACTGAGGCAGGATTCCTATTTGTCATTACTAATGTGAGAACTATTAGGCCAAATAAATCACTAGTACTTCCTAATGCTTTTCATCGCTATGGATACCTTATTACGGACCGTGAGACGGTAGTAATGATTGTATCGTCAGGAATCTTCACTTATTATTTATCACACTAGCCTTGCCTAAAACCTACGAACCCTGTGATATTTAATCAACCACAAATGAGTTGCTGGCCATATCAGTTATCTATAACAGTATAAGAGATAACGAACTACGAGAGGTTAATTGAAAGGCATATATCTATTGCAAATTATGATTATTTATGATAATTTTAAAAGCCTCGTTGTCAAATACCGTAAAGCAATCAAGAAAATAAATACTGAAAACTTGTGACTGTATTTGGTCTTCTATTTCCTAATTAGTTGAATTTAAGAGAGCGCATCCATGCAATCTGGATTTGATAGGCACACATGCGTTTCCTTGCCCACTTTACCTGAACTATAGCAAGATTTGCGTACCTTGTAACTGGGCAATTTATCCAGGTTCTATTATCAAGAGCATTCACTAATCCTCTAGGTTCTTTCAAGCGGCTCGTTTTTTCTTTAACAGCTGGACGGTAACCTTTTGCGATCGAGCATATCTTAGCTTATTAACTTTCAGCTGTTCCGCGCTGATGCAGGAACTAGAACTAATATTCGCAGCGGAAACTCCTTTTAGCGTTCAAAAAAGGGCAGCGATCTTCTCGGTCTGATTCTTCGTTGCCCTCCAGGGCACTACATAAAAAGGGCTCTTCCGACACAATCCCGATTGGCCGGTTCCTATGAACTCCGCTTCGGCTTCCAGTTCTACCTCGCGTAAGCGCAGGCCCCCACACACATTCTGCTTTGCGCTCTTTCTATTTGAATGAAGAATTCACCGGAAGTGGCTGCACGAGCAACGCGCTTCCGGCGCGCAAGATTTAAAATTACTCATCTGTCACCTTGTCGGCTCGTTTGCTACTGCTATTGCTGCTAGCGCCGCTATTTCGCCATCTGCTTAGCCTTTTGCTCTCTGGCGGTCGGACAGCTTCTGGGTCGCTCGGTCGCCTTTGTGGCCCATTGTGGTGATTGCACTTTAGCTCTGTGGCTGACTGGCCGGCTGGCTGACGGACGGCCGTCGCTCGCGGGAAGGAGGCACATTGCCGTTCCGGCCGGCACATTCTAGTTGCTGCGCATCCTAAATAAGACCTATGGCACTGAGACCGCGCAGCTGTTCGCAGTCAGATCCCTGCAGGCTGGGCGCAAATCTGATCTCATTGATGCCGTGGAATATATCTGGGTTGTAACATCCGCCTTCGCAAAGCGAACTGGCGATAACTCATTGGCTGTCGATGAAGTTATCTATAGCGACAGTAAAATGTGCCGTTAAAGATGAGTGCGATTGCGTAAGCTAAAGAAACGAGCCGCCTAGATAACCGTTGCGCACGCTTAGCGCCTTTCACAGGTAACGCGGATAAGGGAAGTCTTGCGTTAAGAACTCATCCACGAAGGGTTAGAGAAATAAATGAGGAGCCATTACGAGGAGTTAGCTGGCATGCTACCAACTTGGCCTCTTGAGTTTCGCGTAGGGAACAACGAGTGATCTCCTTTTGAGCGTGGCTCCCCACTACTAACCGACACTATGCGATGACGCAGAGCTATGGGTTAGCCCCCGAGCCGCTTAAGGCTTCGGCGATGCCATCGGCTTCCGACACTACTCTTACCTCGTACAGTTCCGTTGGGTTTATCTAGAGCAAGCAAGTCGACGCCAGCTTGCCTTCGGAGCATCACTGCGCGCCCGTACTTCGACATTCACCAACGAGCACATAACGTACAACTCGCTGCCTAGTCACAGTGGCGTTGCTGTGAGAATAGACACTTCAACGCCCCCTCGATCTTCTGACCAGCCCCATCGTCGGAAAATAACACTGTGGCCTGGTATTAAAGCTATCGTTATATGCATAAACTAATATGTTCAACTTAATTGGAAACGAGGATAAACGCGTTAATTAAGCGTCCATATAATACAATATATTCCAGGTAAATAATTCACTGCTGTTATGCCTATGTCGTTATTATTTGACATTTTATTTTATTTAGCAAGAATTTCAAATGTTCTCTTTTCGCGATATCTGATGATGCCTAAAACTCGTCTAAAGAACTTCAAATATGCCATATAGTATCAATGCGCTATTAATGTTAGTAGTCGCACTGGGAAAAATTTTTTCAATCACTTCCCCAAGCCATGGCCTCAAGTCACTGAAGCCGTCGCTTCAATTCCCGCCAGCGAAAAATTCTGTGCGATATAACTACACAGTTTGTGGATAAAAACAAATAGTTACTCTAGTAACCTTTTTCAATAACAGCAGCTATTCTTATCTGTAATCATTTAGTTAGTTTTTGCTCGACCAGCACGTGCAAGTTACCGGCAACGCAAGAGAACACTCTAATTTGTAGTCATATTATAATCATAATAATTATAACCATACCATGCCCTCCAAGTGTAAGATATAGTACTAGTCAAATCAAATTCGGATTTCTTAACGAAACGCATCTGTGCGGAACTTGAGCTCTCTCCTTTAAATTTATTCAACTGGTCTGCCCATACGCTTGAACCTCGCAGTTTTCTATGTTCGATAATAAAAATAATAATATTAAGCTGGTCCATAAGTGACATGAGCCTTTCCTCAAATTTTTCTTTCACCCCATTCATGTTTGGTGACCTTCATATACCATTCAACGGGGCTACCGCTCCTCAGTTAAAGCTCCTATACATTATGTGCGTGAGAAACAGGAGTGTCAATCTATTTCAAGGCCCAAGCATGAGTGTTCGAAATTAAAAAAGTTTCTTTTAGGCATCCACTTCTGCTGACAACAAAAACAAACTGACTCAGCTGGCAACATATTGTACGAGGTACTGCATAATAACAAAAATACCAGTCCCACATCATGTGCTTTTCGGCCATCTGAAGTCGTTGAGCGTGGCCTAAATGCGCTTTTAAAGGAAGACGGCTGACAAACAACTCGTGAATTTGCCGTAAAAATGGGTTGCGAACTCTTAATTACGGTTAGGTCCCTTAAATTTATTAAACTAATATTTGGTAACCCGAATGCTTATGAACTGAGTGAGAAATATGCACGTTCAACATCTCGCCTATGGGTTGAGCAACATGCAGCCACAGTAACAGGCTCTTTATAGAACTTCTCATGGGTCATGATAAGCAGTGTCACTAGTACGAAGCATGGAAGAAACGACTAGGAGCTCCGGGCGAGGGATATGAAACTAAGATCTCCATCCGAGAAGGACCATGGTCTGCGCCTGATGGTTCTGGCAGGGCCTCATATTTTGAGGAATGTCTGAGAAAAACAACAGGGTTACCAAGAATCTGTATACGGCCCGGTTGCATCTAGTAAACAATGCTATCTAATTAAAAAACCTGGTGGAAAAGGCAAAATTAATTTTTTCTACGACAGTATCAGACCACACATGGTAAAAGCAGTTTAAGTTGCCCTGTAATTCTTTGAGTGGAAAAACTCATTATGTGCTCCAGATACCACCCAGACTAACCGCCGTATCATCCGGTCACTCGCTAACACGTTTGGTGACAATGGAGAGGTTCTAGAAAGCAAGTTTCTCGACGGCAGTCCTAAACATTTCTGCCAGTACGGAACAACAAATGGATTAAAACGTTAGAGCGATCGCAGCGAGTGACCGGAACTTTCTACTAGATGCGTTTCTTTTCTGGTTCTTATATAACGGCGTAGATTTATTAATTGGAAAGAACGGGTATTAATAACACGCCAACCCAATAATAACAATAGTGATAATCGCGGCGCAGAAAATCATGCATAATCGAAAATTTAATCTTTTCTGTTTCCTTGCGTTTTCTCACACGCCTAATTTATATCAGAGGCTCTTATCATCCTCTAGGATTACATCAGCCTAAAATTATTTAGGCGCGAGCTGTTTATATCCAGGCAATTGAGTTACCTGAATATATATACCAGTGCAGATACGTTTGTGCAACACAATAATATAGTATGTAAGCACCAATAAGTCAATAATTGTTTTTTTCTCTATTTTATCGCACAAGTTAAGTGTAGCATATGAGTGTGTTTGTGTATCAATAGCGTATGTATTCCCTTCAATATGCTTTCGCACTATATATATATATATAGATTTAGAAGACTTCGAATGACAAGCTTGTCTCACTGGAAACGACCGTTTAAAGTAGTTTAGATTGAAGTGATTTTTTTGTCTGTTTCACGCGCGTGTGTTTCGTGTTGGGAGCATTTAGGAGATAGAACCGATTGGTTAATCCTAAAGGGAGAAGCGCTCTGTTTTTCCTTAGAGCGTTATGTTAATTTGGTTGGTCGTAAGCCAACGGCAGCAATTCCCTTTTCATATTCTATGAAATTGAAAACAATGCCGTATCACCAAAACCGTTTGCAAACACCGAGGCGGTTACCAGCGTCGTCGGCACCGACTTATCATCAGCGTAGAACCTGGGCTTCATGAACCAGCCTGCTGAACTTATGTCGCGTGACAAATTATGCTCAAAATGTACTATAAAAACAGCTACCAGGCTTTGTGTCCATCAAGAGTACGCCTACAATCTAGTTGTACCATAGCAAGACTGTCAAGGTTGAAATAGTAGCTCAAAATCATTGAGACGCGAAAAGAGCAAGGTGATCTACCGAAAGAGCAGAACAGGCAAACAATCAGTGTAGAGCAAACGACAGTTAAATTCCGCACAGAATAAAGAACCAAAAAAAAACAATAAATTGTCCAGAAGACGCAATTGATCGACGTCACTGTAATACTGAAAGCCATAGGCTATGTAGATTAAATGGACATGAAAAAATCTTGGCAGATATTGATAGAATGGAAAAGCTGCCGCTACCCTAAAATATACCCCTTTCGTAAGCAGGAAAAAATTATATGATACAATACTGCCTTAAAAAACAAGAACAATTTCATTGAAGCAACACACCACAAAGAAATGATTTTGGCAAAAATATCAGAGAACTGTTTTCATTTAGATGACTTCATTCGATGTCACTTAGGGGTAAGAATTCGCAAGTCTCCATTGATTATACTGGTATTGTTTATCATAGAACCACTGATGCCGCGATACGATCGGCAATCTGAACCTTTTCCGCAACCCAAAATTGAACGCCTGCTGAAATTCTGAATCCTCCAAAATATGCTGTGGTTAGAAGATACAGAAAGCATACTCTAGAAAAGCTACCCTTACATTCGGCACTTGGCAACAGTACCAAAGAGCATATTGCTTTCAAAAAAAAGCAGGTATCGTCATCGATGGCCAGTGGCCATAAGGGAACGTACAACGCTCGAAGTCTAAGACGCGGCGGGGTCGGGTACAGCATCGCGACATATCGATCGAAACTACTAAACAAACACAACAAGAAGAACAGGGGGCGATAACTATTTGCAGATCGTTTCCGAATCACGTCGATCGTATGGCTGTCTGCAGTACGTATTCCTGTTTCTGTTAAGTGAAGGTGGGCCGCGTCGTGAGGTAGGTACAACGTAGAATCATAAGCTACTCGCACTGCGATATTTTGCAAATAGAATTATAAACAATAGGAGTTAGTTCCCTTTAACAGTACCTGGCCAATATGGCTGCAAGGACTAGACAAAGAAAATATTTGTCCTACATTTAGTGCAGTCAAAGGTCTACTAGACCGAAATTCGACAGAGTTCTACGATGTGTATTTGTACGTATAGAACCGTATCACTATTATTTTGGCAGCGACGTGCAATAAATACCAGCCAGAAGCTATAACCCACGTTGGTGGAGGCCACCAACCAAGGAACTGCTTGATCGAATCGAAAAAAATATTTCAGCTAAGCAAACCCTTTTTGTAGAACACCATGAAAAAGTTTGACAACATTACTTCTTACAAGGTAACTTGAGAATAATGAAAAAAACAGGATCACCCTATGTCAATACTCTGCTATAGCCCGACAAAGAAGCTAAACGTCGATTATGAAAGTACACTACATATATGCAAACTCAAATCCCGTATCCAAACGCAGATCTGGAACCTGATAGATTAGTCCTTAAGCACATAATTCATGAGCGTTGGTTCGACCTCTATAAAAAATGGCTAACACTTAAGAAATATCCGAAGCCCTACATATGGCAAAGACTTATAACCCATATGCGGTCAATTCTCTCCCGAGATGGAAGGTCTGTGGATTACAAAGGATGCAGATGATGAAGTTACGTTACATGTGTGGTCCTATAAAATGCCGGCTTTCTGAGGACTTTAATAAGGTTCAAGTATGTTAATCAGTGTATCAAGTATATAAAAATATACACTAAAGGGAAGTGACAAAGCTGTTTCTAAGGTAAATAAAAGTGGACACTTTTGCAATACTTGATACAATGGTCCGCGTCGAGCAGTTGCACTAAGGTTAAGCTTCCTGATCTATGCGCGGTACCCGTCTGTCGAGCGACTTCACGTAAACTTACCGCAGAAACAACAAGTCTTTTTCAGGAAGGCACATTTATACAACTAAATAGGGACAATAAAAAATCGGCAAAATTAATGGTATCTAGAGCTCTTGCGCCCACGGCCAATGCGTTGTCCTACACCGATCCGTCCAAGTTACGCCTGGGCCCATAGCAAATCGAACGAAAGGAAAGAGGGCTTAGAAGTTTTAAATTTCTCCATGTACTACCAAAAAAGTATGTCTTCCGCGTATTTGCACGGCAAATCCACGTTGAGAGTCCTACTTCATAATGTTCGCGCACCTATATTCGTTGACTAGCTGAAAGCGCACGAAGAAGTTCCGCTTGCTATATTCTGGAAAGACTGCATACACAAACGACTACTTCTTGAAGACGACCATTTTTCCGATGAACAAGAGTAGATGCCTCGGACAATTCGAGATCTATTGATATATCATATTAAGTCACTAGCCCTTTAAACATGTAGAACTTTTTTCAAGAACGCGGTGACTCAAAGCTGTTATAATAAGGACCGGCTGTTGAAGAACAATATGCCTCCTTTTGTCGCTCATCGATCCATCAGAATAAAGCTCTTATACAACTTTAAGCTAAATCAAAGAACTTTTAAAACAGTTATGAGACTTCAATCTGCCGACTGAACAATACTAACACCAGAAAACCGAAAACAGCGATACTCTACAGTAACTACGATCCGATATTACGGAATCGAACGACATTGTAATCTCATATGATCAACAAAGATAACTATAAACTAAAGCAGACACTCAACGATCGTCGAGGCCCTATGAAAAATAAGCAAAACGTTTGTGATCTAATCCTACCAAGGTAAGGGGAATGAAGAAGTGACCTTCAGATAGCGTTATTGGACATCGCCGCAATTTCGATGCCCGAAAGTCGAGCTGCGCATTCCTCAATGCAAACTTTTCACTCATATCAAAAATAAAATAGTACGCAATGCGGAAAAAATTTATAGACCGTAGATCTACTTCCCACTTATTGCTTGGGACAGACGTTTCGTGACTAGACCAGAGGCCTTAGAAACTGTCGATCGGACTCTTTACGATATACGTAGTAAGGATAAAGCTGTCAAAGGGATCTTAAGTGTATATATGGTCAGGTAACTTTTGTCGATAGATATCTGTAGGCAAACTGGCGATGCGGGCATTGAAGATGCCTGTGGCGAAAAAAGATACATCAAACTATACAGCTTAACTTCCGAGATACGACTAAGCGAGATCCGCGTCGAATACTCCCAGCTTTTGTTAAACATTGGCGATGTAAATATCCAAAAATGTCTGGAGAAAATATCAAGACTCTGTTGCGCACGTGGATCGAAAGTGGATATTTTCGCCAGGAGATTTATATTAATTTGTATTGAATGTAAACAATATTTACGTTGAACGAGCCTCTCGAAACATTAAAGGAATCGCGTCCGCTCAACTAAGTAATGAAAGACACATTGTTCAACAAAATTCCTAGACGGTGTTGAAATATATGAACTTGCAACTACCGAATGGTTCGCTGGGTATCCAAATTAGGAATGGATATACATCTAAACCCTATAACGACATAAGTATTGTCGCTCACAATTCATACAATCATCTTATTGTCGCCAAATTAGCAACGGCACACTCAAATCATACATCGTCACGCAAGAGTTACTCTCACTGTTATGCTTTGCTATGACAATCCGCAAAGCATAAGGGCAAACAAAGGAAGACGCCCGTCTACGATTAACTATACGTTACGTTGAGGCCTTGCCTTAAGAAAGTGATGAAACCAAACATATCGTATGCAATACGATAGTGCTTCGCACTTACTAATTCCAAAATCTACAACCGCACGACTACGTGGGTTCACATATGCACGTCCTGGACGTGGAAACCCGGACACTCGACGACATTGCTCCTATAAAAATAACAAAAAAATGATTAGAAGAACAAAACTCAAAGCGGCCATATTCACAGCCCCCTAAAATCAAGGATCAGGCGATTTTCAATGAAATGGACCCCACAATAAAACGAGGGTTATTCGACTTCTATATTTTATCAATATCGCTTAATTGGGCATCACCAAAATTTCTTATACATATTTATACGAAAGTTTAAGGGACTGAGGTGGGTTTGGTCAAAATGGCTGATAGATATTCACATGGAAGCTTATGTAGAGGTGTATAATTTGGTATTATTTAACAGCTTCCGACGACAGCTGAATTCAAATGCTATATAACTTTGTGTACCTAAATCTCAGTTTTCAAGCCGAAAATGTCGTTTAAAGAGTTAAAACTTAACATGGTATTTTATGTGGAGGAACAGGTCTTTTTTGCTTAGTCGCTAAATTTCGACAAGCTGACTAAAAATGCAATATATGTCCCTCCATCTAACGTACATATTTCGGTACGAAAATGATCAAAGCCCGAACGTAATATCTGTTTTACGATGTAGCAATGTATTCCTAGGGATATTCCGGAATGAAAAGGGCCAATAACTGAATATGTTAATTTTTTTGTTTATACACCTGACACTGAGAAGATTTTTTTAGATGGAGGTCATTCTAGGGGGGTTGTTCTTCATACCAATCGAAAGCCTTCGCTGAACTGAATCAAAATGCTATATATGTTCCCAGATGTAACTTTCACTTTCAAGGTTGAAAATAGCCCCGAAGGGTGAAAACCTAAAATGGTGCACTGTGTAGGGTGATGGGGGTCTCCAGTAGTTAATAAATAGATCTACACGAGTGCAATACATAAACCTAAAATTGATATTTTGTCGTAAAAATAGTAACAAACCCGCCGAGAAGTTCGTCTCGCCCCATGAGAGTAGGGTGAAACTGCATTTCCAGCTTCTTTTTTTTCGTGTTTCTTTGAACGAGTTGATGATCTACTAGAAGGTTATTGCGCCTGTTATGATGAACACTTTATGCAAATAAGTGTTTCGTGAATATTAAGAAATATCAAAGTATTGCTTAGTAAAAATTCAGTGCATCATTCAACAGCTAAAATGACTTGAAAAAAATAAAAATCGGATGTGGTTTTTCGTTTGCGTGACACTGAGATGAAAATGTTCTGCATGGAAGCTTATGTTATATGGGGCTACTTGTCGGTATTAAATTAAAGCTTTTGATAAACCGGATCGATATGCAATACATGTTTCTATACTTAATCTTGGTTCGTGGGTCGATCTTTCAGCAGGCAGTTTCTTTCATTCGTAGGATAAATAATTTAATTAGAAAAAGGATAAGATGAAATCTAAAGCATCTTGGCACATATGAATCACACCTGTTGACAAATTGTATACAAGTATTTTTTTCAAAGGAAATTCCTTTTTCCCGTAAGTTGGAACGTTAGTCTGAACAAGTTATTGAGGCGGTTACTTGGCTTTTTAAGCTCCACAAAAAACACCTGACGTTGATGATAGGAGGAAACTTACGAACTCTCCTACGATTGACGACAGAATTGTGGCTTGTGCCGAAATGGCCCGTAATTCATAAAGATCAATCATATTTTTTTTTAGACATGAATCATATTCCTGTATTGGATGAACAGGAATCTATAGATAATGTTTTTGGTTGGTAGACTAAATAGAAATGGAAAAGTAGGACACATGTACTAGGGAATCGAGACTATATACGGATGTTCCAATGGAGATCGGACGAGTAACTTTAGAAGGCACGGAATCGAATTTTAGACTAGGACCGCGTGCACGGTCAAAAGTTAGCTTTGCATGCATAAATGGAGTAAAACTTATTGAGCTCTAAAGTCGAGGTCTGTTATTGTATTAGGTGGCGGATGCATGCAATTCGTTGACGTATTGATTGTGTTTAGCGGCATTGGTATATGGCACTGCTGTATGGGGCTAACGGTGTATGACATTTCAATTGACAGGATAAGAGAAATAAAGCAGCAGGAACTCATTAGAACTGATGTATCACTGCAAGATAATAGCAAACCTGTTGAAGTCATTTAACTAGGAGAACATATTTGCGGCATAGTTGCAGGATAATTGCAACGTCCAAATGTCACTAATAGATCCACTAAATCAGGAAAGTAGGATGGTTGTAAAGGGATAACTGCGATGAGATCATGGGATTGGTGCCACTGAAACTTAGCGGGTCAATGCGACTGGATAGCTCTAAAGGTATAATAGGTCTGCGGTTTATATTTGGCCAGATAAAGCGCGGATCAAACATCTCTTGCACCAGTAGTATCTGTCTGTCGATAGAGTCCGTTTTTAACATCATTCTTGTTGGGGTTTACACTCAGAACCTCGCATGTTTAAAGTTATAGGAATATGTAATGAATATTTTAGTAAGTTAAAACAGAATAACAAAATAACGGTAAAATATTTACATGAAGGACCATGTAGGGGATATTTCTTAACACTAATCGAAAGCTATTGCCTAAAATTAAATCGAAGCGCTATACCTCTTTCTGACTTTCAACCTCAGTTCTTAGATCGAAAATGCGTTTGAAGACGGAGCTGGTTCTGTTGCAGCCTTGATCGACTGCCGTTGTGAATTTGTGATTAACAATCTTTCTAGGTTCCCCTTCACCACCTTTGAAACTGTCTCATAGGGTGTATACCATGCGTTAACAGGTTTTTTTTTTTTACTTACAAAGTATCATATTTGTGGTAGTGCTGCCATCGGGTGCTGTTGTCATTGTCAATATGCCAATAATTTACTTACCTTACCGAGCATAGAATGTCTTGCATTTCGCACATTTTGCATATAGAATATTTTGGGTGGGCGGAGCGAGGCGCGCTAGGTCATTCTAGCCAGCCTGTAGAAGGACGTATAGATTTTACTACCTACATGCAAAATCAACACACAACCCGAACGTGAGATCTCACAAAAGCCGGACCTCATACTGTTCCAAAATTACGCCTGTTTGCCCATTAGACCCATTCGAAACACTAATGCCCATCTTTCGTGCTACTCACACGTTGCGTGTTCTTTCGTACTCGCTTGATGGTCGTTGATCAGAATTAACGATGATATGAGCATTTCGTCAATCTTTAATGCACTCCTTAACTATTCTGAGCTATTGAAAATACGGATTGCACATCAGAGTACACCTTGTAGGAATTTGACGATAGCAGGACATCGCACGACTCATAATTTGTCGACAGCGTTTAAAGCTAGTGTCAAACAGGCTGATAGGCGGCACAAATGGTAAATCGGCACCTCGTTTAGATTGAGCAGAATTTAGAACGGCACATAACTCTAGAACATTGTTCCTTGCTCACAAGTGTTCAACTCAGACACAACATGAAAGTTGTTCTTTTCAAAAGACACATTATACTGATACATAATACTAATACATGATAATAGCCCCACAAGGACAGCCTTACAAGGGTTGCGTCTCGCTTGTAGTAGTAGTAGTAGTACGTTGTGTTACGCTAATTTTTGTCGGACCGAGAGGAATCACGTAGTGCGTGCGATCAGTGTCCATTTGTTAAGTCGGGTCCACGTTAGGGCCTAGGCTGGTCCTGACAAAGGTTTCTCAGGGCGAAGCTTCAAAAAGATGAGCCTAATTGGTGCTGGCTAAGGAATGGTCCGGCTATCCCGCTGTCCTCGACTTGTAAAGTTAGGGTACATGCATGTATTATATATATATATGGGCGTACCCCCAAGCTTCGCTTCGCGTTCGTCTCGTATGAATTGTTTTAACTCATTTGATTCTTTCATTTAGGTGAACGAAGACTACAGGTCAAGTACACGTAGTTATCCCATTGCAGTTGTCGTGCTTCATTAGGCCAGTTACTTTTCTATAGTTATAGTTTCTGTGGCCAGCTTTAATGTGCTCATCAGTGGGTTCAGCCAGCTCTAGATTTATCTTGCTAGTTAGCTGTTGTCTTTTCGTACATGTTTATAGCGTGATTACGAACTTTTTTACTCTTGGCTGAGTAGCTGTCCGCAGAACGCACGCGAAAAGGTGGGCCGTTCTTCGGCTTCTAAGAGTCGTACGTAAACTAAGTTGGCTAACTTACCGGGTTGTTACTTCGCCAAGGCTTAAACACTTTTTGAAAATTCTTTCAAAAAGAAATATATAGATCTACTATTTAAAACAAGGATTCCGGAAACACCATCAAAGCTTAAGGACGTTTTCGACTTTTAAGATTGATAAGATTCACTGGTAGTATATACTATACTGCATGAATATAGATGAACATCTATTTTGGTTGACCTATTGATTCTGTTGCTGAGACGTTAGTAAAAGTTTACTTTTTTTTAACATTTTAACCCAATTTTTTTCTCACATTGTTTTAAAAAAATTAAGTATAGAAAACATTTGTCTTTCAGTTGGCATTTATTAGCAATTCATTGAATAAACCGTTTAAAATACGTTCTTACCCTAATGTTACACAGGCAAACGGACACGATAAACAAGGTTTCCGCCATTTGCACCAAAATATTATTTTTAGGTATAGGGATATAAATTGCATTTTCATTCGCCTCATCAAGACCTCCCGAAACACCCTAATAGGTGGTTATCCTTCAAATGTAATTTTCGAGCAAGGAACTAAGATCTAAGTACACGAACGTGTGTTGGATTTCAAGATTCAGCGTATTGAAAGCTTTTGATCGGTATTAAGACATACCGCTGCATAGATTTTGATCTAACTAATGTCGCCTAAGTCAAAATGCCACCGCATTTTGTTATTGCCTTTTTTTTTACTGTAAAATGTCCGTCTTAGCTATAGAAAGACGTAATGCGTTGTTACTCAGCTCGTCGAGATTTATCGACTAGCGTGAATAGTTGGCCTCAACCAAGCAGTATTCTATTGAAGGGCTACATTGAACATCAAAAGGTTACCTTGAAAAATGCTCTCAATATTTTAGTATTTCTCTTAATTTGTTTTTATGAAATTGTTCAGTTAGAATGCTCACCATATAAATTACTACAACTTCCGTAGCAAAACCGGTCATTTTGGAACGAGACGAACTTCTACATGAAATAATTTTCACCCTGAAAATGTGGAAACATATATTCCATTTTCGCTTTATCACGAGACGTATCGACCTTTACGTAAACGTTTGGCTTCAATGATCATTTTACCCAAACACAACCCACCTGTGGTCTCTTAACAGGTACGTAAAAGACTTCTACTAAACAATAAAAGAAAAGAATAATTTGATGAAATCAGTGTTACATTCTATAAAGCGGACAAGAGAAACTCTTCTTAAGAAAATAAATTTATTAAATTGGTTTTATTTTATGTACAGCTCGATTCAAGGTAAAAACATTAGCAACTCATAGCGAAAAATAATTCTGAATAGCGTTTTCTGAGTCGGGCAAACGAGACGACACAGAATTCTACTAACATACATAGCGGTTTTTGCGGCGCTTCTATTCTGTCGTCGATCTAACTAATGTTATTCGCTGATGTTATGTCCAGCCTAACGTAAACTATAGGATACATCAAGGTTTACTCCGTTGCAATGATTTTGTCTCACCTAAACCAATGCCCTCATGCAGTTATTAACCTATTTCAATATATGCCCACCAAGGGGCTAGGCGTTGGCATCAAAAAAATCTGTTTTTGTAAAATACCACCTAGGGTTTTTACATTTTGTATGGCATTTTCGAGCAGAACGGTTAACATTGGATTTCGATTCATCCGATCGAAAGCTTTCCATTGACGCCTAGAAATAACCCACTACATACACTTCCATGTGCAAATTTTTTTATCCCAGCGTCGTTCAAGCACAAAAGCTACCAAGTTCGGCTTTTGGCTTCTTAGGGTCAAATATCCATTAAAGCTATAAGAAGGTGTATTGCATTGTTACTTAGCCTGTTAGGACTGATTAAAGTAATGCTTACATAGAAAAACGTTTCGAGTACTTGGGTATTTTTCGTGAAAATCCTTCAAATAATATTTTGCAAAAAAGTTGTTTATCGAAAGTGTTTATACTAGCAACCGTTACAGCTTTTAAATTGGCATTTATAAGAAATTTGTTTGCAAAAACACTCATAAGTATCTCAAAACGCATTTTTACCCTAGTATCACATAAAGGAGACAAATCTTCTCAATGGATTTTTGACCGTTTTCAAGGCGAAATATCAATTTTAAAAATTTAAACATGTATTGTTATTTCACTCAACTCATCTACATCTATTGAGTAGCACCAAGAAAAATCCTCGTTACATATAAGACCATGTAAACATTCATTGGAAATTTTTTCTACAAGAACACACGATTGAAGTATGGCCCATATCAGCTCCTACAACTTCCTGTTCGATGTGTATAAAAAAAAATGCGGAAAAATGACAAAAATCGCAAAAACGACTGATTTGATTAAATTAAAATTAGATCCTATAAGATGGAAACTCTCCTTGAAAGAGGATCTTTTGCGCACTGCCCCAGCGGTTCGCTAGAAATTTGATTTTTTTCTAAGAAATTGATTCGAACGAGATAAGCAAACAAACTAACAGACACAGGCTCTTAACAGCATATATATATATATATATATATATATATATATATATATATATATATATATTTACTGTTTTTTGTAAATACTGTCAGCGCCTTATTTGCTATAGAAACAACAACACTATATGAATACTCGCAGCGCAACACAATATAAGGTCTGAAGCGTTTTGATGCCATTGAAAGTGGTACTCAATTGACCCACAATGAGTCTGGGCCGGTCTGTATAGAGACACCATGGAATGAAGCAAGCAAATGTAAGACACCAAACTGCAATCAAGATTTCCCGCTGAGGATAACAACATTCCAAGCTACTCAGCCAGGCGTCGGTTGTTGTTACTATTACATGTTCTCCAACACGCCAGTGACCTGTACTACCGTGGAAGTAGAAGGCAAATGTAAGTAGCTACGAAGCTTTAGGCATTTCTCCATCGTATCAGCATCAGCCTAACTGTCCACACCGCCTACGGCATGTTTTACTTATGAACTTACGGGCCTCCCAAACAAGCATTCCGTAGTGCAACTTTCCTATACCGTAAAGTGCACACAAAGATATGTGAGGGCAAGAACTTCTTTTAGCTTCGTGACGAGGAACTGGTAGTCCAACGTGCTACGAAAAACTTGCAACGCCATCTCGTTTGGTTAATTGGGAACAAATAACAATAGTAACGACAATAATAGCTAAAATTAATCACGCTTTAGTTGGCTTCTATACGTGAAACATTCTGTAAAAAGCTAAAATGTAATTAATCATTACTAGAGAAACCAATGGACTCCACATATAGATTTATTTATCAAGATTAGAAGTGTGATTTGCAGGAAACGGAGGACGCTGGCAAACATTTATCCGCGTTGCCAATACCCTCCGGAGAGGAGTTCGACCTAAATCGGAGCGTCTGCGTATTTATCTTACGTAAATTTTTTATCTAGTGTCACCTGAGCGAAAAAGCTATTACATTCAGTTTCTGGCTTTTTTCGCGCCGAAATTCTATTTTAGTTGCTGGAAGATCTATTGTATTTTTATTCAAATCATGAAGAGTTATCGCTTGCTGCGAAGTATTGGCGTTAAAGAAAATGATATTTTGTATAATAAAAATATTTTCCATAATTTGCTATTTCTCTCAAAATATCTTCAAGTTAAATAAAAAAAAAATATCTTTTGAAACGAAGTTTAATGAAAATACCTATCTGTCAGCAGTTACAACTTCCCGATTGCCACTTTGGGAAATCCGCTGAAAAAAGCACTTTAAGTAATTCGAAAGCGCGTTTTTATGCCACTGTGACGTGAGCGAGATGATGCCTCAGAAGGTTTTTGACTGTTTTTGCGGCAAAATATTAATTTTAGGTAGGTTGAAACCTACAGGTTGGCGTTAAAAATGTTTATATAAAACGTCAGGGTAAGTTCCGCCTCTGCAGGGCATTTTCAACCTGAAAACTAAACTTTGGGTATCAAAGCATAAAAACATTTCAATTCAGCTCGTCGAGAGCTTTCGATTGACGTCAGAAACGACCTGTTCGACATAAATATCCATGTGCAAGTTCGACTACCATTTTGTCATTAAATTTTTTTTCTATAAAAACCCCATAAAATTTCGCCCATCCCAGCCCCTATAATTTTTTTTATAAACACGTGTCAAAGCATCCAGCAAAAAGAAACGTTGAAAAAAAGAAAATATCGCAAAAAACAATAGTTTTTTTCCCAGATTAACATTACGATCTTCAGAATGGAAAAAGCAATGTTCCCTTGGAAAAGGTTTTATCTTGTGTACGGCTTTACCTAGGATGAAACCTTTGCGACCTGCTAAAAATCAGCCCGACCAATCACCTTCCAAAATCGATTTGGGTCGGATAGACAGCAGTTTTAGTGTATATAAAAAATATATGGTTTATCTGGTTCTCTGGGAGTAATTCTGGTTATGCGAGCACCAATAATGTCTGAAGACTCACAATGCTGCATAGTATACAGGCGTGCAGTGTTTTGACACCGTCAAATATGACACGCAGTTGGTCCACAATGAGAATTCAAG
Source organism: Varroa destructor (assembly GCF_002443255.2). NCBI lineage: Eukaryota > Metazoa > Arthropoda > Arachnida > Mesostigmata > Varroidae > Varroa > Varroa destructor. The sequence continues at coordinate 68,958,089 of NW_019211454.1, forward strand.
TATGGGTTGGTCAGTAGAGCAAGACCAAGGAATAAAGCGAGTAAATATAAGAGGCCAAAATGCAATCAGGCCTCCCGCTGAGGACTGCAGCTTTTTTAAGCTACTTAGTCAGACATCAGTTGTCGTTGTTACTTCATGTCTTCCAACACGCCAACTACTAACAGGCGTACTAGCAGCAGGCAAGTGTAAAGCTGTAAGTAGCCACGAAGCTTTAGGCTGGCGGTCAAGCGTTTCCCCATCGCATTAGCATCACGCTGACTATTCCTACCGCCTGCGATATGTTGTACTTATCAGCTTACGGGATTTCGAAGGACGCGTTCTCCAATGTTGCTTTCCTTTAGTGCAAAGCGGGCGCAAAGATATTTAAAGATGACAAGCTTTTTTTTCAGGACGCTTTACGTTTTAGCCCTTGTGACAAGCTATCGGCGGTCTAATATACTACGATATACCAAAGAAACTTGCAATATGAACTCATTCGACTCACTGGAAGGCAATAGCAGTTGTGATGATAACAAGATAACTGCTAGGTTGAGCACGCTCTAATCGTAGAACCAAAGAAGAAAATTATTACTAACTCATAGAGTTATCACTACGACACGTTACTAGAACAACAAACAGCGGGCTCCGGGCACACTCTCAGGTATCAAGATCGGAAATATAACTTGCAAGGAAAGCATGCCGGCAGACATTCGCTGCCTGCATCCGTAGTGATCTTACGAGAGAGTTCGACATAAGCTCGAACGCCTGCGTGTTTATTTGAAAGCGATCAACTCCCGCTTCCTGGTTCCGCCCTATAGTGATAGCAGGACCACACTAACCCAGCTCTCTTTTTTTTTTCTCTACGTTCCTATTTAGCAGTCTCGTCGCGGTGGTCATTCATTGCTGCAATGGCTAACTTAGCCAATGAATTACGCGTAAGCTAAAGCGATTCAGAACTCTAAAATGAGGACAGTTAAGGAGAACCAGTGAGAAGAAGGCGTAGAAACGAAAATGAAAATTTGGTGGCCTTTCAAATAGCTGGTACTTATGTATGTGAGAAGGCGAAACTAAGGTAAATTTAACCCGACACATCATGGACCAAGTCGATTGTTTATGAATACTTGGCTTCAATACGGTTTGTATCCTGACTGAATTATATAGTTTCGATTTGGACCTAAGTAACATTGCCTAATACGTATCTATGCACTTATTTACCCTTATTTTAATTGCAGCTGCCTATGTATAATAGCACGACTGGGTTGTTATTAAACGACTCACATCGGTCAGAAATTTGATTGAAAGATGTTGACCTATGTCCACTTCCAGACCTCAAAGCTTCTGTTTTTTTTTTAACTGAATATTAGCAAAAGTGAAATCAAAGAAAGCCTAGCTACCAACATCCTAGTTGTGATAGCTGTTTTGTTTAGAGCCTATATAAACCCAACACAATTCAACTGGCACAACTCACGCACGCACATGTCGCCGTACTCGTTGTGGTAATGTGCTTGCCGATTAAGCTTACAGATACGTGAGGTAATGGGTTTGGGTTTACGCCTGAGAACGTGTTGAACGCTAGACGTTTGTAGTACTGCCTAATGGCAAGTGCCATAAGTGTATCTTAAAGTTTCGATTTTATTTTGTACCGCATTTACATAACAGGCGTTACGCCTTTTGATAACATTTTGTATTGAACGTAGACATTTGAAAAATCTAATAAGGGTATTCAATACCATGAATGTAATTACCATAAAAAAGGTATATAAATACGTAGGAATAATAACAAGGTGGTAGAGCCACTGCATAGGCATGGATACCTACATATAATTAGCGTAACAACCAAAGCCCCTAGGACACGACATTTTGGTTAGTGATGTCGGCGAAAGCTAAATATATCGAAGTTACTTGTCAATGTTCACAGTATCAGTCAGTACCGTGTGGGCTAATCCATCGTATTTTAGTTGTTTTGAAATAAAATATATTGGTACAGCGTATTCGTATCACACGATCCGTATATCACTATATCGTGACGTCTCTCAAATAATCTGGTCCTTAGAACGGTTGAATGAAAGGACAACGCAGCGTTATGCTGATCCAACTAACAGAATGGAAAATACGCAGAGCCTAAATTAATTGGGTCGGCTATAATGCCGAGTGAAGAACAAAGCCTATACACCACAGAATATAGAGTTTGCTGTAAAAAGAAGCTGTAAAATACTGATAAAAAATTCTGTAAGACGATAGTATGAGGAAACAGTATCACAAGGGCGCAGAAACGTATCTATTTCGTGAGTAAGGCCATACAACGGAGCTACTATAATTCATATTGCACCCTTTGTTAGCCTCGCGTCCAGTCACATGCATGAACGACAAAGCTTCCGCCTTTTAGCAGCAGTGGCACCGAACACACATGCTAATAATTACCACTGGCTCCAAATGAGCCGTATGGCGAAATCACTTCATCATTCGACATACTGGCCTTACACCCTTTATCTGTAAGCCAATCTTCTACGGTGCTCTGGTGAACCGTCGTACTGCGCCCTCACCTGTGTTAGACGGGACTCAGGTAAATTCGGGGTAAGCAAGGTAAAAGTGTTCGGTCCTAGGAGCCAAAGCTGCTCCGTGGCCCAGTTACAAGTCTAAAGTTCTTATTCTTAAAAACCAAAAACGAAGTTTGCAGGAATCAGAAAGGGAATCTCGCGTGAAAATTGCGCCTAGCTTTTTTCAATTCATAATTAAGTTAAGAGCGCACAAACAGTAATAGGGGTCATCCAAATAATTTATTTCTCTTTTCCATTTCTAAAAACAATGTATTTCCTCTTTCTTCATAAGGCACATGATTTCAAAGAACGTTCCGTGACTACGTGGAGCCGACGACTTCATCTCAATACAAAGGCATTGTACACATTTCCATCCGATGCACTACATTACATCTCGCTCAACGCCAACGGAAAAATCGGATCATCCTAAATTTTAACTACGTCCATATTTCACATAGCATTACGGAAATACGTCGATTTTCGTGCTGTTATATTATGATGTTTTTCGATGACGACAAAATGATTCGTCCGTTTCTGTCACTCTAATTTGACTGGAATATTTTGTTTACCCTCTGCTACGTTTAAAACTCAAGCTTTATATTCGTTTATTCACAGTTCCCGTCCCACGGTCACTGTCACTGTCACTTCAGTCACCCGTCATTCACACAAATCAAAAGATGGCGTGTTTCTAACTCTGCGTTCCACTGTGAGTTAGTGTCTTTGGAGCTTCCTATTCCTATCACGACATTAGTAACTTGCTTCTCTGACAACTTGGCATTTCACAGAGGCCGCAAGTTCTACTTAAACGTATTAGATCAAATTACATTTTATCAATTAGTGATGTAAAAATCGACAAGCAATTGAACTTACTTTGCCATACATAAAAGTGGCCTTTGATTTTCATAAACCCTCTATGTGACTGGATTAGAACACATCTTCGTCTTCGAACCTTCGTCTTCAGCTCGCAGATCTCTGAATGCACCGTATAGAATAATAAAATAGTGATAAGGTTAAGTTAAATAGAAACAGACTAAACTTTGTTGTTCATTCAAGATAACCACTCAATCAGTTTCTTTTGAACTTGACATTATATTACTATACTTCTCTACATTCATTAGCACGTCACGCGTAGAAAGCCACTGAAAGGTTCAATTATGTGCTACCTAACACATCCGTTTTTCACTTTGCACCCCTCTCTCTCTCTCTCTCTCTCTCTCTCTCTCTCTCTCTCTCTCTCGATATATATATATACTAGTACTGGTGAAACTGCTAGTCAAAACGCCGCTAGCTCTTAGCTTTTTTCACTAAAAATGATGGTATCACAACAATGTCAACAAACAACTCGGTGGTTTCCTGGTGCTAGCACCTTCGACCATTGCACTGCCGATGTATGGGCGTTATCGTTCATAATAGTGATGTATTTTGCCTACTGTATATATATATATATATATATACACAGCAAGAACAGGCTATTTCTGTGCTGATGCAACCGACGGTTCGACTTGAGGCCAATTTCGTTGACTCAGTTTGGCTACAAAAGTTCGCAGCCTATGTCCTTTCGTTCCAGCCTTCGTTGCAACGGATGAGCTGCTAAACGGTGGACAATGTCCTTAAAAGGCAACGGACTCCGCATACAGACTCTGAAACGTCCTGGGTGTCTCAAGGATCGAGAACGATGTAGCTAGAGACATTTTAGTCCTTTACGAATCTTCGAGTTTAGAAATGTTGAAGTTCGCGAATTTCCATGATTGCCGGTCGACAGACGGGTTGCAGGTTTCCATAGAGAGGCCTGTCTTCATCTCGTTGATAGCCAAACACTTTTGACTACTGCCGTGCTTCAGAGTTTTGTCCTAATGATTTAATTAAAACATTGCAGAAAAAGTGTTTAGAAATTTGCTTCAAATTTCGTAATAACTAGTAAGGTTATGTATCCCCTTGTGTATACCCATTTAAAATTGAATCTAGAGCTTTAATTTAGTCAGAAATGTTCTCCTGCTCCGGCGACGGGAATTTAGTTATTTTTGAACGGTAAGCAATTACGACCCATTATTCATATCTGACATTTTTACAGCGGAGACACATTTTTTAGTTCTCGTAATCATAGTGCCCTATTATGTGCGACAACATTACTCTGCTCTCTCTCTCTCTCTCTCTCTCTCTCTCTCTCTCTCTCTCTCTCTCTCTAAGTCGCATTAATTCTATAGAACACATTTAAAAACGGAAACCTTGAGCGGAAAACTTCGCGGGAAAGTTGGTAATCCAATATAACGAACGCCGGTGATGCCAGCATCCATGCTATGTCACGCTTACATCTGAGCATTTTGCTAATTTTTTTTTACTTTATGGAATGATCACTTTTTTTTTATTTGTATAAAAATACACTTACATTTATATCATATCTCCAATATTGATTGCCTTTTGACCCATGACAAGGATAAAGGGTAACATCGCCTCCTGCGTAGTCAAGGCAAAGATCGTCTCGACGTACTTCACCGGTTTTCGAAAATAGCCAGTACTGGTTTCCTCCCTGACCGTGACAGCGGTATACAGAAACAACCTTATCAACAGCCCCCTTGCTGTAATAAGACAAAACAAATCGCAGCTTTCGACTATTATTATTTGCGACCAGTTTGTTGCTTTAGCCTCTAACGAACCTAAGACTGTCTCTACCACTTCATCTAAGATTTCACTCATCCGACCTTCACAAACAAGCGATTCTTACGTTTTTACAAAAGAAAAAAATAATGAGATAGTAACAAGGTATACACTAACCTATCCATGCACCATTCTGAACCGAATGCGAGGTTTCGGATCTCGCCCGTAGCCGCCGCTTCTCCCGGAATAAATAGCTCAGGGTAGATGTTTTTTACATACCATTCGAAAGATTTACAGTTCAGATGCTTACGCAGTTCAATGCGTTCCGAAATATCACCATAGTCACTCTGAAATGCCGTATGATTTTCTATTAACAACAATTAAATTTTAATAATAATTGTAATAGTGAAGGCCAAAAGCTCAGCGTATATATAGAATGGCTATATAAGCCATAAGCACGATTTTACGCGCATATAAATAGCATATTATATAGACTGGAGATGCTACAAACTTCTCATAGGCGTACGCTAGGAAATGGTCGTCCCTTCGCGAAGTATAATAAATTTAATTTCATAAGCTTTGCGATTTTTCAAACGACAACAGGTTATCTGTTGTCGCTGACTTCGATAATGAAAAATAATAAGACAAATAATCTAGTACTAATTATATCTTACCAGGTCGGGTCCTATTCTGTCGAAGTAATATTTAGCATAGTCGTCCATCCAAACTTTGGCTAGACGTATTGAGTTCTTCTTAAGAACATTTACACCCTTCCGCCATTTGTACGGGGACCTTTTGCGAAAAACGTGGCCCACGTGCGAGCACGGAACGATTTCTAGACGTCCCCCGCACATCCACGTCTAGCAGAAGCACAAGCACAAAAAATAAAACATCAAGTGCTAAGTGAGGCAGTAACAGTAACAGAAGGACGGCGTTCTACACCCAGCATAATATTTAATAAGAACTTTATTGGTGCGTATACTTTTATTGACCTTTATGCGGTGCGAATGTTCTATGCTTTGACTATTGCTCTTTCTGGATCAGCAGTGACATTAATAGGTAGGTAACAAGTTAAGCACATCGTCAAATAGTTTGAAAAAGATTGTGCTGTACATCGTCCAACGGCGCGGCGGTGTGTCATTACAAACGAAACAAACTGTTATACTGCAAACACGAACGTAAAAATGAGGCTTAATACAGGTTTTAGTTCCCTTCAGTCATTTGGGTATAAATGACGGCTTTCCATATTTGGTGCAAGGTGCAACAATTACCTACTTAAGCTAGCATTATTAACAATAACTAGTAACTACGAATAAATGTGATTGCCAATAAGTTGTTTGTATTTACCTTAAATGATAGCTCGAGATTTTCTCCACCCCAGATGTCAAATCCGCTATCATAAAGACCAAGTTTTTCGAAATAAGCTTTCGAAATAGTGAAGAGTCCGCCAGCCATTGTTGGGCTAGGCACTGGAGACCAATTATTCTTTAACTGATCCTTTACCCTGGCCAGGACGATCATAGTAGGCAACATATGGAAAAAACACACAAGACCAATGAGACCGCTACTGTTTAATCTCCCTCTTTACGGTTGTTTCCTCCGACCTTTGTCTGGCTCGCACAGATTGCAGTGACAAAAAGTCAACTTTTTTTCACTGTAATCTGTTTATTTTATAGTAAATAGAAGCGGGTCAAAATCTCTAAGTTACGCTACTTTTTTCACTCACTCAAGAATTACTAAATTGCTTTTCTAATTGCAATGTCATTGTATCCGTGAAGCCGCTGAAGCGCCATGACTGGTTAGTAATTGTTTCTTTGCCAGCCAGCATGAATTAACAAGAATACGTGCATTTCAGTCCTAATTAAGTGCACGGGCAGCGGTTAAATAACGTCATATTATTATTACTAACAGCAAACCGCTCCCAAGCGTCTCAAAACAATTTACTGCTCATATGCTTAGAAGTAGTATTTACTGCACATATCCAAAGAAAACGAACGCGCTTATTCATTACTTTCTTTCCCGTTACTCCAACAATGCGAGATCTTGAATCTGCTTTCGAAGGCCTACATTGGCAGTTCTAACTAGTTTTTATATCCTACTTATAGACTGCTCGAAAGTTGCTCATTACTTTTCATTATGAACATACCTCTGCGGGACCGCATGCCAGTCAAACTGTAGATTCCAATCAAAGCCGCCGACATTGATCACCGATAAGCCCGGCCGATGGTGATACTCGAATGTTTTATCATTGATAACGTCGATAACAGGACATACCACATTAGTTTCATCTTCAGCAACTCGTTGCAGTAACGGCTCAAGCCATCCTGTAATCCGAAAGGACATCAACTCTTTTGTAGTACATCTTCAACAGGTAAGCAATATTTGCTTCCGGCAAAGCCACTCGTCCATGAACGCGTATGAGTTCATGTTTCATGTTCACATTATTTTAGATCTTCAGTCCTTTTACAGGTTTACAGGTTACAGGTTTAGCGAAACATATATTTTCGAAGAACATCAACCCTCGCCGTCCATAATCGGGAACTTAGTTTCTTTCCCTTTGTCATTTACTCCTTTGGAAGCCATCAACTTTCAGGGGGTGTTTGCAACAAACGCCATGTAGTTGAATAGAATGTGTTCGTATCCATCTAATATGCTTCGAGTTAAGCGTGAGTGATCTGTAAATTCAATAGCGGATTTCCGATTGCTAGCTGACATACATAGGATATGCATCTTTGGAAATCATCAGACTAGCTGTTTATCGCAGCGCACCGCTTTCACGTAACAACGATGCTGTAGACATTTCTACGGGCCGACCCACTAGCATAAATAGATGGTTTCGCCTACTAGTTTCAACATGTTTTACACCTTGACAGTTTTTTTTGGGCGAGATTCCAATCCGCCGCTTTGCCCATGTGATATTGTTATCCGGGCGAACTACAGGTTCCAGGTAACAGCCGAATTATGTGGAACGATAAAACCCGAATCATCCATACCGTCACTTTCAAAAATCGCCACTTTTATCAGATTCTCAGCGATCTGGTCCAAAAGAGGCTCTAGCCAGCCTGTGATGAGCATTTTTTTTTTCGAATGAATTAAAAACTAAAATCTGAGGCATGTGTCATCTATGATTTAACTCTCTAAATAGAACAAAAAAAAAAAACAATTATTCTTTTCAAACAGTGTTTGAGTTGTTCGACCTTTCGCAGAGTCTTACATCACACATGGCTTCGTGACTCATATTTCTTTTCTACTATAACGTCTCACTGGAAAGTGTTGGAAAAAAGTTTCATTAAAAATATGGTCGAACACTCAATGACTTAGGACCTGACGTACCCATGTAAGCTATTCTTAAAAAGTCTTCGATGGGAGCAGAGCAATTTTTCTCACTGCGGAACCTTGGTTAAGTACTAATGTAATAGCTTGTTGGAAATCCTTTTCAACAGGTGTTAAGCAAAGCCCAGTTTCCCTACTGGCAGATTACCGTAATCGATACATAGCAGCAGCACGTAATGAACGTCAGTGCGCCGGTTTTGAGCATCTCATTCTTACCTTGCGTGCACTCGCAATGCGAGTCGAGGAACGTAAGAACTGGAGCCGTTGCAGCCTTCGCCCCGAGTAACCTGGCTCGAATCAGGCCCTCCCGCTTAGTGGCCCGAATAATCTTTACAATACCCAGCTCGTCTGCGTATCTTTTTAACTGATCCTAGAATATGACCAACATAAATGCATTTGTTTATGAGGAACTTTATCCAGTATTGATCTACGTAAAGGCAATTTTCAACTGAGATTCACTCGATCTACTGCTTGACATCTGAACAAAGTTTAGTCACTAAGAACTGATAATAGCTCCCAAATGGTTAAAGGTTTTTCGGGCTAGATAGGGAAGTTTATGCTGATCTAACATCTCATAATATTGCTGGCTTTGAAGACCCTCGTAGAAATTTGCTGTCTTTGTTTAGTGTACTTTACCTCTGATATTACGATATCTTCCGTATAATAGTTATCTATTATAACTTACCTTGAGGTGGGGCATGTCCGAGAAATCGTCAACAAGTATGATCTCCTTGAGTAAGTGCTTAGGTGATCGGCCAATTACTGAATGAACAGTTCTCAATAGTACGCTCCATGCTTCATTGTGGAAGCAAATGATTACCGCTGTCACTGGCAAATCTTTCTGAAAGCTCTGTGAACGGCATCTGCAAGTCAGCAATAAAATTGCCGAGATAAGTGAAGTTTCTCGGCTAAGACAGCAATCGCATAAAAAGCTTCAGTCAGCTTCGTCAAACATTGGCAACATTCATCCAGCGGCATCGTTAAGGCTCTTTACTGACTGTTCCCACCAGTTCGTAAGGCTGTAGAATGCCGATTACAGTGTATCGCATCGCCTAAAAGTAATAGGTCTTGCCCCCTTTCCTCGCTTCGAGCGCGACATGCTATGTATAATGCATAACAAACAGCAATTTGTCTCCTCTAATCGTAATAAACGCCGTTGCTGTTCCTAATAGTCTCGGGCGCATCGAAGCGTATTCTGTTCCCATATTAGCAGTATTACTAACGCTAGCTTTTCGCCGGCTTTCCTGTTCGGTTGAGCTACGTTTGGCGTATGGATGTAAGGCATTGCGGCAACAGCTACCGCAGCTCCCCTGCAATGCCTATACAGTCCGCCATAGCAGGTGCAGCCAGGCCATGTACGTCAGTTAGCGTTTCTTTTTCTGGCTTTAAGTAAGCAGACGGTTAACGAATGCCAACTAGGCCATTCATCTGCAATCCTTCCTTCGCACGCCATTTCTAAAACTGTTACCTCGTACAATAGCAGTAGTACGAGAGGTACGATCCTAGAGGTAGAGTAGGCATTGACAGTTAGGCTCACTTAAAACTGAGAATGAGCAAACCTATCTGCACTCCTCTCCCTTGTGAGGCAGGATACAATGCGCAGGATATACCTGAACAGCAGCAGGAGTGCCTAGGTAGTGGTGGCGACGGCGTTAGTGTACCGGTTGGACCCCTCAGAAACGTTTGACACATATTACACGAGGCTGCCTCAGCGGCCGGTGGATGTCGCAGTGGTTCAGCGATGGGGAAGGAGGGGACCCAGGCGCGACTCGGATGGCAAAGCGGCTGCGCAGTTATCTCTCTCGGATCTGGCTGAAAGAACGAACCTTGAGGCGACGCCATGCCAAGTGGGAACTGGGAAGCCTCACTTTCTGCATGAACCTCTACCGACGGGAAGAACGGGGGGTCGGGGAAGAGAGAGGCAAGGTAAGTGCGATGACGGAAGGGGAGCTCAGCCAGATGCAACGAAGCAAGCAGCACGGACGGACCCATTTCACATACGGGCTGAGAGAGCGGCGACGTGACGAAAAAGAGGCAGCTATCCATAAAATTAGCATACATATGAGAACACGACTAGGGACAGAAGCAGACTTGAGAAGCGCGTATCGTTTATGAGAGATATAATATATCTTGGCGCCATTTATTGCCGCTAGGAAGACACTGCAGTGCAAATGCACGAACCGTTGTTTATGATTTAGACGACCACGAGCTTCTAGTACGCCGCAGCGCTCGCCATTCTATATTTTCAAATGCTGTTCGCATACCCAGCTTGCAAGACCTGGGTTGGAAATCAATATTTTTGTGTCGACTGAAGCATTTTGAAACCTCAATAGTTGTTCTCCTTCTCGGCTATGAGTTGTTCTCCTTCTCGGCTATGTATTCTATTTTCTTGATCTTATATTTTCGTTCTTCATTATGCGTATCTTCAGGATACGTGCAACATCGTGCACTCTGCATATTTGCAGTAGTACTACAGATTCCGTTCCTTTTGCCACAGCAAAGGTCTACCGCTTAGACTCTCACAAGTCATTCTCACTGTTCAGGTAGAACAATTTTCTTCATAGTCAATAATTGCTCTATCTATCGCTGCCATGAAATTACTATAAACCAAAAATAAGCGCTACAGAGTGCAAGCGACAATAGTAAACATAGCATCAGTAGAGCACCAGTGTGATTTGAGTTTTCAACGATTTTTTTTAAGAAAGAAAAGTGCCGTGGTTGCGGAAGTTGGCACAGTGGGGATATTCTAAGTGCTTACCCTTCTTGACGCATGTCAGGCAGACTTCTGTGCAGGGAGATCATATCGGATGCAAACTGATTAAAGGCGTTATTCTGCCAGCCATTGTCGTATCTCCGTTTGGCTTCCCCGCTTAAGTTCGCAGGCATCTGTACAGCGACTCCACCTTCACCTGGTGCTTTAGGATCGACTGGAAACTTTATCACCCCTTGACCCTCTTCCTGGTCAGCGTTTATCTTTGTCGTACGCGGCTCCTCAGGATCCCCTTGTTTCCGCATACGACGACGTGCCAAAGGAGGTAAAACGTCGGGGGCGACGTTCACTGCAGGAACGATGGGACCAGCGCTCGTACTAGCACCATTCATCTGTAACAGTAAGTCAATATTCTTGCTAAGTCCCTTATCATGCAACACTGTATAGCTGTATAAAATTCGTGCTACCGCTGCTCGTATTCAAGTTCATCTGCTTTATTTTGAACACTTCATTTTTTAGTGCCTAACAGCTCATGGGACGAAGAAGGCTTATGTGAGCAAATAAATGTAAACCTACTCTGTTGTTCTGTATCTTTCGATATCACTTATATAAAATACAACGTTAAAGCTAGCCGAGCCAACAAAAAAGTATCTACACGTTAAAGCCACGTTTGATTAATGTTGCCGCAATTATAGTTTTATTTCTAAAAAGACATAGATCATAGAGAAAATTCGAAGCGACTCGAAAAGTACGTCGTTCGTATGGTGTCGTCCCTTTTTCTAACGCGTTCCCTTGGGAAAGAGAAGAATAGATGGTATACCAAGAATGGCAGAATTGGTCTTTGGGGAGCTCGAACCAGAAACCGCTTACTGACTTCTAGCTATCAGACCTCTTTAAGCTGTTTGCGTTCCATGCCGTCACGTTAAGGGAATTTCCCCGAAGGCTTTTCCGGTTATTCGGTCGGTCGACCTGCCTTCAAGGCCGAAGCTATGGGTCCCTGACGAAGTAACCGCATCCTACCGTTGTGGTAGAAGTGAAGGCGGCGGTTGTGGGTGGGGGAGGGCTTAAAGGCGGCCGTCGCAGGCTGAAGTTGCTGTGGGCAACCTAAAGCCACTAAGCAGCCGTAGGGGGAATGCAGCGATGTGGAAAATACGCGCGTGAAGAAAGATATCACCCGTTGTGAGCCCGGATGGAAACGCTAAGCAACTAGGAAAGCATGGGGCTGCCAGTCTAGCTGGTTGCTTAGCGGGTAACGACTGAGGTGCGCATACCAGTACAAAAACTGAATCTAGTTTATTAGCGTAGTCCCTATTCACCTACCATATCCCGATAGAGCAGTATACCAACATACTCAAGCGATAAGTTTCCGGGATATATTGTTCATTGAGAGGATAATTAAAAAAAATCGACGTAACTGTAAAGGAAGAAACGGTTTTCAATTTTGTGCCATAAATAAGAAAATCCTATTGATGAAAAATCTATATGAATATGACGGAATTAATGGCAATTACGCATCACTTTACTTATTTATTTCACACTCTTGCATGGCAACAAAGATCTTATTATCATATATGAATTATGTACGTTAAACCAAAGTGCAGGGTTATAGTAAGATATAGCAAAGAAGCTTTTAGATACGCTTACCACTCTATAGGTTGCGCAGCTCAATATAACATGGAAATATTGTTGTAACAGAAAGATAAAATATTGTTGGCCTAAATATTATATGAATTTCGCATCCACTCGCCAGTACGTTAAATTTAAGCCTGGGAATTTTGGCTAATTCAACATAGACCTGCTGGACTTCATTTATAGGCACACGAATACATGTCGTACTAAGGGAATCGGTGCAGGCTTACCTCGCTGTCAGCCCGTAGATTGTGTTGCATAAGCGCCGGTTGAGGTGGCTGAAAGACAGAGTTGTCATCTTGAATAAGATCTTTTCGCGTGGACGCAAACAACGTAAGCAGCAACCATGAAAAAGCAGCTGCGCCCCCTAACTTCCACACGACGCTCCCACGAGGCCGACGCCGCATTATTGACATGGCGCCGCGAATTGTTTCGGGTTTCAACTCATACGTTGAAACCAGTCGAGAAAAATTCGTAGCAATTTGCGATTTCGTAGCGCAATATAAGTTTAAGTTACAAGACGTTCGCCAGCCTCGAACTGCACGCAGTTGGGCGCTACTGAGGTGTTATACTCGTCCTCACGAGTTATCGATTACACCCTCGGTCGTGATACCTGGAACGAAGTTTCCGCCGATTTATAAATATAATGCAAGTCGAAGACAACATGGCGATATATCATACAGCTATATACCTAAACTGTTTCTAGGGGCTTCGTGTAACGCGCCGCGTTTGAACCAAGGTGATGCCCCCCCGCCCCCTCCTCCCCGCCATTCGCTATGACTGCATTTAGCACACCAGCAACACTATTTACATATACGTCCATCGATTCCGTTATACCCAGTCTCAGTAATTAAGTAAAAAAGTAAAGAGATTTCTGCTTGTATATTAGGGAAGCCAAACGAAAATATAAAAACTTAATCTAGTGCAAATAGCTCGTCTTCAATATCTTTTTCGATATGCTGTTCGGATTCCTTGCTCTGCAGACCGCCTTCGCAACGGTGTTATCGAACCCGCGTAATCGCTACCCTTGTAAACTGCCAGCCATAAAAAGTAATACAACCTATTCTACGGACTTGAATGATTCTTAACTACCGTAGACAGCAGTTGTCAACCGGTAAAAATGTGGCATCATTTTAAACATGGCTTCGAGTATGCATTATAGTACGACGTTTTAATAAGATCCAAAAAGCAAAAACGAGCACTTACTTATCGATAGTCTACCCGTTGTCTGCTTAGTGCTCAGCATGATTATGTTGGACATCATGCATATATCATACCGAAACATGTTGGAAAAATTCGCACCTCGTTACTAAGCAAGCTAAATTTCACAAGTTTTTTACTTCGCGATGGACACGTACACAATTGCACAGTGCGTCTAAAGATCCCACGACAACGAATCTCAAACACAAACGTAATACGTGCCACAACACGACGCATATAAATAGAACGAAAATGCGCACACACGCAATTTCATTTTGGTGAAATCTATAACGCGCGCCATTTCTGTTCGTCATTGATACAGCATCAGCTGCTAAACCCAACATGGCCGCCCAGAGAGCGGTAGGCGGAGTGTACAGCACTCCTTCGGTAGCTGTTCTCTGTCTTTTCCACAAGAGAGGAGAAAAGAAAAATGTAGGAAAGAGAGAAAAAAAAAAAGCTAAATTAACTGTAGCAGTAGAAACATCGAACTTTGTCAGCCGAGGCACGTCGATGCTCGCGTGCCCGACTTGGCGTGGCAGCTAAAACTAGGTGGGCGCGGGTTCAAAGCCAGACGCTTTCGTTGTGTGATGAATATCTAGCTGCGTAAGAGGCCGTAACGGAATGCCTCGTCCGGCTCGAACAGCGTTCGCACAAGGAAAAAAGGAAGCAAGCATACCGCAAGGACCGAAGGGCAGATTAAATCACTGTAGTTTCACTATATCTTCATACGAGCTAAGGGTGCTCAGCACAGAATCTCTGCCGTGAATCTCTGCAGTATTACTTATCGGATTTCGCAACCATAACGCCAATAAAGAAAACTCTTCGTTATTCAGTCAGACAACAAATACCTAGGACAGATCTACCTAGTCAGACAACAAATAGGCTCGTGAAGTAATGAAACACACATTGTAGAATCGCTAAAGAGTGCCGCACTGCACACTTGTATTTATGATCATAGTGTTTTATGTAGTTTTCTTTCGAAGATTATAATCGGCGCTATAGTCTATACTTATTTTTCGCCTAAGTACATACAGCCGTCTCGAAAGCGACCCTCGAACACGTAAGTTTGTTCAAACGCAGTAAAACGATGCTGTAAATACCATTATAAAGCTTTCCTGTTTTTACCCGCGCGACGTGCGACGAAATAGAGGCGTCACTAATTAAGTTTAAAATAACAATTACGTATTGAATCAGCTGTTAGCGATACGGTAAGCAATGCTTTCAGGGCTGGGCGGAAGCTCTAGGCTGAACTTGATAAAAAAAAAAAGCACAACTCTTCATGGTGTTCCTAATTAAGTTAAAGCGAAATCGACAGTTTTCGATATCAGTCGTGGCTGCGCGGGTGCTAAGACATAACTTGAGCAGGATGACAACGAAGACTTAGGGCACAAAACTACAGTCTCTACCAAAGTTCTGAGAGAGATGCATGCATTTGCAATGATTACGGTATCTGTGAATTTGAACATAAGGATATTGACTGCTTACGAAATTGTAAGATAATGTAAGTTTTACTTTTTTTTGACATTTTCTAGCCTCTCCGGCAACCTAGCCTTGTGCGATCATTCCGCTCGATGGATTCCGATCGAAATCCATTGAATTATTTCGTACTCAGCGCGGTAGTTAGCAACGAATCGATGTCGGATCGGTAACGGCTACCGCTGGCATGAGGTAGTTCGCAAGTAAAGATCGTGGCGCACTCATAATTACTATATATATATATATATATATATATATATACTATAAACTAGCAACTGTCGTGAGAATTAATATTATTTCAATAAATCAGTGACCGTCTTATCCGCTATATCTCTACTGCTAATGCTATATAAATCCGCCGTATAAATGAATCATTCATGCAGATAAAACAGCATTTTGCTAGTGTCTAGTATAGACGACCTTCGATGTTAACGAAAAAAGGTAAAGATAAGATTAGGCCATCTTCTATTACTGATAGAATATGATCCAAATCAGCATCTCTGTTCTACCATCTTTGAGGGAGACAACTATATATGTTATGCAAGATGTCCCATTTGACATCAGGCGAAAATTCGAGACTGCCAAGCAAACTAAGTGTCTGTCCGCGGTAAATTGTGTTAGCTGATTGGTCCATATTGAATTGGTCCAACATCTTGCGGTAGTGCGACCACGATAATGACTACCGCGGTGATTTGTATGCTTCGCCTACCATCATAGTACTGTCAAAACAAGTGCCTATCAGATCACTGTCCTTATATATGTATACGCGTCTACTTCGCAACAGACATGAAGCGTCACGATGGAACTCGCATAAACTCATACGATGCACTCACTGATGCCAACCTACTACGCAAAAAGACGTTAGAAAGTTATAGGCTGACAAGCTCTATTCCGGTACTTACGAGACAAACATACAGTTGCGATTGTGTGTTACTAGACTACGAAACAAGTTCCTTTGTGAGCTATAGCCTGTAGCCTATAATATAACCGTAATAATAACATATAATAAACGCGAAACATATAATAAAATACAGCCTTACGGGACCTCTAGTCAGTTCTTTGAATTTGCGCAATTTTGATAAACGTTGAAGCGATGCCAATAGAGCAGAACCATCGCCGGAAGTATAGCATAGAACCATTCTCTATGCGTGGTCTACGCGTGGCCGCGTATGTAGACGGAAAATGTGGGTAATTACCCTTATATTTCACCGTTGTATGAAACTCATAGGCTGAGCAACCCGTGGGCGAAACAAAGCATATACGTACTAACATCAAATTATTGAACCAGTCCTTGATCGGCTACTAGATACATAATTAAAGATTAATCGGGCGACAAAAGTGGTACATGACCACTGTTGCCGACCGTGATGTTTGGCTAAAAAGAAATCTAAAATTATTATCAAAGAAATATTCGGAAAACATAGATAGTAAAAAATATGCATGATAACAGTTAATCTATTGGATATAGGGACGACACATATGAACGGTGACGATTTGTTAGCCGACGTGACACTTTATCTAAATCAGCCAGATCTGTCGGGTTGTGATCGTGCTGCCAGACCCCACCTAATAACCGTCCTTAATTGCAACTAATTACGGCCACTGCACCCTGACAGCTTGAGCCCAACACGAAGCCCATCTAATCAATGCGAAAAAGCAAATTACAAGCAGGCAACTTCTGAGACTTTTATCGGACGATGACAAAGAATAACTGTTGCAACAGCCGATCCGAACGTATTTCTCTGTTTGCTTCAGAAATGAGCCTACTCACACAAAAGAAGCCTTCCTCACAATGCACAAAAAATTTCACTTAAGCTCAAGGACTCAACGCAGCTGCTACGAAGCGCGTACTGTAAAATATATTAAAATTTTCGTATAGTATTTTTTGCGAAATCTATTATTTAGAATTGAGCGTGACTCTAAGAAATTGGCCATAATTGCGTTTCCGTTTTTTTTTAGTAGAGTAAGTAGTAATACTTGAAGATTAAGAACGACCAAACCCATGAGCAGACAGTCAATTCAAACTGCCACGACTGACAAATATCAATTAAATAACCGACCCGTGGGTTTTTGTCACCCACTAGAGGATATATATACGTAGCGTAAGCTACAGCAAGCGCTCTGATGTTGTACCTCGATAAATTTCAAGCGCCGATTCTAGGTCAGGCAGCCCATGGTCATATCGGTCGCAGTATCGTCATCAGCTATTATTTGGAGGCACGGTTTACGACGCTTACTGTGCAGGCATGACAAGAAATGACTTGTGTTCAGCACGCTGCTTCTGATTAGGCCAAAAGAGGCAGTTCGGTGGGAAACTAGGTGGGTAACTCACGCGCGTGTCTGGCGTTTACATCCGTGTGCGTGTTCGTATGAGTACTAAGTGTGGCGAGCTCTATTAATACAACGGCTGGCTGAAAGGCACTGTGGCTGTGGTACGAAGCAGACGACTTCATGCGGTGTATAGCTTGTGGAGTGAACTGAGAAAGAAAGGGTCGGGGCATATACTGCTGGGTCCGTCGGTCCGGTATCGATTGGCCTAGCTATACTTAGGTAAGGTCCAACTATTAGGCCTACATCCTAATGTTCGCGCCGAAGAAGTGTTAACATCATATTACCTCGGGCGACCCATGAGACCGCAGATTTCGAGGCAAATGAACGGATATCTGCGGAAATTTTAAATGGCAACAAAAATTATGTTTTCGATATTTCCTTCCACGCGCCGTTATTGCCCGCAAGGTGCGATTTACCAAGTTCGTCTAATTTAAAATTCCATACATTTTTTTTTACGCGATTTCACGCCAAAATATTAGCATAAGTTAGTCCTGCATTATTTTCCCTCCCGCTACGCCTCGTTCTCCACAACAAATTTCACATCTCACCGTTCCGTCATGCTATTTGTTTACTTGAACTAGGCCTGTCTTTTGTTTCGAGAATGAACGGCGGTGTATCTATGCATATAGGCCAAAGGTTCATTCTGTGTTTGCAATGCGGTCTCTGTAATAACCGCCATTTTGAAATAGCTGCACAGAAATTTAAAATACAAAGGTAAGACACTATGTATTAGCGGAAATATCTAACTGTTCAAAAGTATACATGTTTCAGTTAAGCTGGAAAGGTAATCTATTGTAGAGCGTTGGGTCCTTTTGAATTATTCCTGACACAAGTCAAATAAAAGCGTTGTCCAGGGTAAGGACCTTCAAAGATTCGATTTTAGCGTCAAGTGGTCTTTCCAATGTGCGTGATTCAACAAAGCTGTGTAAACCAAACACGCCATAATAGATTTGCAAGGGGCCGAGTCCTAGAGGCTGGCTCGCTCGTTCACAAAGTAATCTTGCTCACTATGGAAAACGTCAATATCCCTTTGATAAAAAAGGAGAGTAAACCGTATCTTGTTTACCAACGGAACCTGTGGTAATTCAAATTATTTTTTTTTTGTTATTTATGACGCATGTTTTCGTCCATCGATCCATTTTGTTTCATTGAAAGCAATGCGTACATTTGTTGCGTTTAGCAAAAGGTGTGGCAGTTTCGATTTTTCTCCAAAATTTGCTAGCGGGTAAATTACCTGACATGTTATCCGATGTTCCCGAAAAACATTTACTGGATGAATCAGATTTTTATTACGGCCAAGTTGACGTCTCTTTACTCTCAACACCAACGTTGTGCTCATCTGTTGAGCAGGGGGCCCTATTCAGTCCTTTTTCAAAAGCAACGAAGTTATTAGCAAAAGCCAGCACGTAGCTTTTTCCGAAGACGGGAGTGGCGAAAGACTGAATTGATGGGAAAGCGGAAGCGACGTCGAAACATCAATTTATTAGACGAGGTCGGCCCCTTTTGATCGTATTACTGTACTGTTTGTACCAGCCCTAGCTCATTCGCCGCCTTCCTATAAGATCCTATAAGAGATGAAATCTCCAGGCTGAGCGCGCCGCAAACCTGATCAGGACTCATATACGAGGGACACTGCGGCCTTTCCAGCGCAAAACGGCGACCGCTCCGCGCGTTCTCCTCTCCCTTTCTTTCGCTTCCGTCCTCTTCCCCTTCTTTTTCTAGCTATATCGAAAAAGAGCGCAAATCGATGCATCTTAGCTTCTTGCTAGCATCGAGACGAAGCATACCACAGCTCAAAAACGAGGCTCAATGTTGTCAGCGGCACTTGACTCTATGAATATATCAAAATAACTGTTTTCCTTCATTGTAATACACGACGTCAGCGCATGAACGGGGGGCGGGGGGCGGGTCAGACAGGGAAAACTATGTACGTAGACAATAGCTGGTCTGAATGGGCTGGGTTAACGGAGACGCGTTTACGCATCGCCGAATGTTATCAATAAAGCAGTTGCTTTTATCTTGCGCATAAAGATTACGACGTTACATGGAACTAGCAAAACTCACAATACTAGTAAAGTGCGTTACAAGCAATTATTAAATTCCGCTAAAACATCTGACAGCGGAACACAGGCACTCACATGTGCCTACATCGAATACAATGCCCACTTTTCTAATATAAACATCAATCACACGTCGTACCTCAATTTCCTGCGGAACTACTGATTTCTCCCTACCATTCGCGCCTGTGTAGACACCTCCGAACACACAAATTCGTGCGCGTTCCACAATGAGTGCACATAGATCAGGTATTTTTCCTATGTATAAATTTCTAATAAGAGTCATGATTTCGATATAGCTCGCTGTCGAGAGCACTTGTCTTTTATTGAAGCCCACCTGACAGTTCTATTCAAATGCAAAGACGCCGACGACAATAATAGCAACAACGGCGAGGGCGAGGGCGAGGGCGGGGGCGGCAGGAACAGCAAAGCGCACCAGGTAGAATAGGTGTGTACACGCTTCGCCCCCCGTATAGACCCCCATCAGTATTCAATAGAGAACAGCGCAACGCAAGTAACTTAAGGGACGCACCCATATGAAAGGGATAGGAGCAGACCCTTCGACGCCAGTAGAAATGGTCGTTGTTATTGATGTTGATATAGGTAGGCACTGAAAAAGATAGAATGAAGGTGCCGTCAGGCTGAGTTTGCAACATGTTGTTCTGCTTTTAACAGCGTAGCTACATTTAGTTGAAAGGTGTATTGGTTGGCAAACGGGTAAAGTAAGGATTCCATCTCGACTTTCAAATCCGACTCTTACCATCGTACGGAAACGGATTCCGTTCCTCATCCATTGGAGGCTATACATCTTTAGCATTCACATTTTAGTCTAAATAGTAATTTTGGCTTGCCGGCACGTGGGACACTAACGAACTCGAATTTCTATCGAACTATGTACTCCTTGGTTACGTGATCAAACGTCTAATAGAACATCTGCACGCTGATGTAGTAATATGGCAGTAATTGCGCAGTGTGTTGACAACAAAACACCGAGATATCATAACTTTATTTATTCATATAGACTGTGTCAGGTATGTATCTAGAGTATTTTAGGTTCAACAAAATCATAACCAGAATAGCGCTTATTCAACGGTCAGAGGGGAATATATAAGTAACCTGCAAATAATGGCTCCTCCAGCAAGGCCATTCAACAGGCGATGTCTCTCTGATGTAAGCGCAGCGTTGGAAACTACTCTATAGAGCACCACGCGCAGGCCCAACCTGCCAGTGTAGAGATTCTATTTGTAGCCACGAAATGACGATTCAAAATAGCATTCCCGGTTGCCGCTCACTCGTGCATTTTCGTGTCCTACGATAGCAAACCTTGCACCAACCTCGACCGAGAGAGCCTAGTTGTCAAAATGAAGCTAGTCGATAGAGTGCAGGTGACCGACCCCCTGCTAAACCGACGCCAGGGAATAACAGGCCAGTGAGTAGGGCCTAACTGCTCAGATGAGAAGAATAATTGAACCTGGGCTCGTCGTACTCAAAAACTAAGTCAACGAAACCTGCTACAAATTTAATTTTGCTGTTCACCTGAATGCCACTACCGTAACCAATATTCTATAATCGATCATTTTCTTAGGACAACAACCGACCACAGAAATTTATCCCCTGCGTAGATAATATGTTAAATGGCAGCTTTTTTTTGTGACTCTCGAAGGGGGTGATCTGGCAACAATCTCACACCTCTTATCCCTTGAACATGTAGTTCAATCACATGGAACAATACATGATTGGTATCTCGTCGTTTTATTACTTTTACATGTTTCAATTTTTACTAATCGAAACCTACAAGAAAGACGAAAGCCCGAGCAAAGAGTGAGGAAAAGCAAGAATAAATTGCATTGCTGTCTAGTCTTCGTCGAATAATTGATTTCTGAACAAATGTTCAGTTATTTATATACAAAAGGCGATAAATGGGGCCGAAAAATAGAAAAGGACACCAGAATCATAAGTAACTCTGAAAGTAATCGAAACGATTACTTTCAGAGTTACCAAACTGACGTATATTGTAATAACAAGACGGTGACTGAACTGTAGTACAAAGAGTTGCCTTCTCTCAGCGGACAGAACCGAAGCAAAGAAGCGAAATATAGAAGGAAGAAAGGGCTTTAGATGATGTCGATTTAGATACCGATAAAGAGCACCGGCATTGCTGCAGAAGCAGAAGCAGCAGCAGGAATAAGCGCTTGCGTCTGCTCCATTCGCTATCATTCTCTACGCCAATGCGTATGTTCCGGTGTGTGTGTATATGTATGGCTGTGTGCAGTAAGGAGGTGCCAAATGCTGAGAAAGAAGAAAGTGTGCCCTCCAAGTGCCATACCGCGCATATATGCCCAGCCAACGGTGCGACGGCGACGGCGGCGGCGTCACCGCTTACTTATTTACGACCAGACTATATCTCGGTGGAAGGTGCGTCCAGCTCCAGTATCTCCACCAACGGCCGGCACGCTAACGAGGGTTATAACGGTGCCTGTACCGCGTAATGCTAACTATTCGCTCTTATCGATACCACTAATGTAGATGTCACATAAGCCATGCAAATAATAGCAAAGTCTTGAAATCTTGAAAGATAGAATATGATCACAGGTGCTACCACTTACCTTCGTTGTTCCTAGACCCCCCAATCAAACCCTAAATGTTCCTAATGGTAACAGTTGTTACGTTGACGAACAAAGCAAATTTTGCCGTAAAAAAGTTTTGCATAATGTTCGGATATTGTGTTTGCTCCTGATATGTCCATGAAGGACATAACATAAGCATCGGCAGTTATCAATGTCACAAAAAATTTGCCCCACATGAACTTCTACCGAGCTCAATACATTGGTAAAGGTTTCGTCCAAATAGGACGAGAATATATACTTTACTTTCTAAATGGGTAAAACTGATAATTATATCGCTCGTTCACATATATCGATCATGAATTTAGGGACAATTAATTGTTATCACCTATCACTCGACCTAAACAATAGACGACATGAGCGCATTCGCGCAGTGAAGTTAAACAGGCTAGTTCGCTTCGAAGTTATTTTGAATTTACAAATCAACGCTGGTGTTTGGAACAGAGCAGACTGCAATTTCATCTATGCACCCTATGGAGGAACAGGTGGTAGACCAAGTCTACAACAGTGCTTAGGACATATGTTGATTATTGCCACAGACGACATGGAACAATAAGCTACTCCCTGTCGAAATATTAGTCTCATCGCATCGTGATTGTTGTATTGTGTATTGTCCGGACCGAAGCTCAGGTAAAAGAACGAGTGCTCAGAGGGGTGTTAATGGTGACCCTCGTCCTCACTGATGCTTTATCAATAACAGTAATACCATGGCAACCTAACATGTCGCCATTCTCTCTCTCTTCTAAGCTTCAGTTAACACCAAAATCAACCCCGGCCATTCTGCTGTTACTACTATTGTAACCGTCCACATCAGCAGTACATGTTTGTTTTTATTGTAATTATAACCCTCGCAGAAAATTCTCTTGAAACTTTAAATTGTTTATGAAACGCAGACGGTTTCGAAGCCAGAATGACTGGTCGATCGCCGCGATTTGACGCTGACTTGTCCTGGTTGATACACATGTTGATCGTCTAGGTATTATCGCCGTCATAACACAATCATAACTGATGAAATTTTGATCTGAGTGATACTCTACTACTAATATACCGGCTATTTCGATTTCGTCTGCTGGAGTGTAAAGTTTTCACAGGAGTCTTTTTTTTTTCCTTTAAATTTAATAAGTTCAATGGTGTGTAATTGGCTAACTAGACGGCTGTCGGCACGAACCGGGTACGTGGCCGTGCGGTAAGAATAGGAGGGGGTGAGGGGTAGTCCTAGGTGTCTGTAGTTTTAGCAAGTAGTGAGTTTGCTGGATATATTCGCCCAGAGGCAACGTCGCATCGTTTTCGATTCGTTTGAAGGTTGGAGGGTTTGCAAGCTCTCAAGCTTGGACTTCTCATATCTCACTCTCCCTCCTGTTAGGAAAAACGTGTGGTTAGCTAGGCTATGAAGAAGTCATAATCGATACCCAGCTGGCTTTCGTTTGGGTCATTAGCATGAGATCCCCACCACAGTACATCGCTTCCAGATACAACTTAACTTCTTTAGAGTGGAGGTGGAACCATCCACCAAGAGTCCACAGATCTTCCGTCCACCTAAAAGCACCTGGTACGGCCAACGGCTCAATATTGTATGCCCCCTACGCTTTAACGCTCTGCTACTACCAGGCAGCTTACGCACAGATGACAGTGGGGCGCAGTAGCATGGCCGCCCCATCAACTCGTACGAAAATAATGAGCCTGAAGTAACAATGGTGAGAGTGATAAGATGAACGATACTTAAACATTCTTTCGAACGGCTTTGATCTCCGATTCAAGTGATGATTAAATTCGCTGATCGGAAATGTCTGATAGCGCTATGTCATTTTTGGCAAGTATAATTTAAAAATAAGTAAGCACACTAATATAATTGGAAAATTGGACATATAGCGTAGTAGAAATCAGTTAAAGACTACTGGTTTTTTTTTTTTTCGTTAGACCTATAGTAACAAATAAAGCATGAAGTTGTAAATCTCTTCCAGAAGCAAAATTGTTGCTCTCTATAAATGTTCTAGTTTAACTCGAAACACCATTTGGTCAGCGTCAATAAGCAATAAAATCCCAGCGATGTAATTATGATCACTTCCAGTGTCTTCATCTGCTTTAGGACAAAGCATGTGTCTTTAGGCACAAAGACTCGTTCGGAAAATTACTTCCCGAGAAACATACATTGATAGCAATTCTTCAATCGATCGCCAACCGCATTAATATGTCAGAGAAATGTGTTAATTCACAAACAGGGCGGACCTGCTAGGCCTAGATAAAAAAATAACAGTGAAAATTGAGACAGAGCTGTCTATGACCAATTCGTCGTTCTTCTCAGATCAAGTTCTTCCAACTGTTCCTGTACACTTTATTTCTTCTGGCGGCTAGGGAAGGAAGAGATTAGATAGATCATTGATGGCTTCGTACTAGACCAGCTGATGACTGCTGACGCCGAAAGCAGTGAAAGGATCCCGGGTACGGATATCCTGAAGAAAAGCGCATATGGCCCATCCCCGTTACGTAATAAAGTGTGTAACTTTGGCCGCATTAACCGAACAATCAAGAAATAACGCCTGTTAAAAAAAAATCCTTGCCGATTACTAATCTTTCGTATAGGCGACTACCGTTCCGATCGTCCTCTCGAATAGGAATAGTATGCAAGATTCAGGGCAGTTAAATAACATCGCGGCTTCCAAAGAAAATCCCGTGTAGAAAAGATTCTAAAGTTTTATTATTAATTATAATTACATTATTATTAATTAGTATTAACAATTATGTCTTTCAGACGACACCAAAATTACAGATAACAAAAAAAACTATTTCACCGAATTCATATTCATTCGTTAGTACAGAGTGTTTTACCCGCATCTAAACATCAGCCATTTTTATTATGAAATAACAAATGACAAAACAGAAGGATGTGGTAGTTCTCGAACTAGTTTTGTTTTATGCATCTAATAACAACGACGAGTAATTGAGCACCTAACATTCCCTTATTCGTTTCATGTTAGTACCCTTTTAGCTACGCAAGTCAATACTTCGAAAGCACAGAATTTTGGTTGAGGTGAAAGTTGCTAAACAGCCAGACAGAACGTTCAAATATAAAGAAAAGCGAAGAGTGTCGCTGGAGAGGCCGATCAGCACCACTAGCAGCGACGGCGGCAGCGGCTGAAGCGGGGGCTTAAAAGTTCTTCAAAGTTTTCTTCGTTCTCCTATTTTTTTGCTTCTACCATTCGCTTGTCCAGAAGTTGGTTCGTCCGTCCGTCCGTCCGTCTCCATTTTACTCAATACAATTAACCAATGGGATTAAATCAAGACCCCTCGCTTGCTTCCTTTTTCTTCAAGTCTTTCGACAGCAGTAGCCATTAGTAAGAGCCTAACGGCACCCTTCCTAGTCCACCCTCTCCGCGGCGAAAGCTTTCGTCCTTCGTGAAGTCCTTCGTTGGTAATTTTTTGGCCTCGTTGCCGAAGCTCCGTACAGGGAATTTGAAGCAGCTGATTTTTTTTTCGAAATTCTCCTAGTCAACCATCATTAAAGCTACTACATCCACTGGACAAGAGGACGATAGTGATGGTTATTCAACGTCAATATTCTACTGGTACCTTTAGTTATATTCAGATGGAGATATCGCCGTCCGCGATTTACACTGGTTACGGCCTCTTTCGTTTAGCTTTGGTGGCTTCTAGCCATTGCCCAACAAGCTTCATCGGCTACCCTGCCATGAATAGAAGAAATCTCTTACCCACATAGACTTTCTGGTCTCTCTTTCGCTTTACAATGACCTCTATATGGAACAAACAAACGCTTCTCGATGGACTAGAGTTTTAACAGCATACGGCGTAAACAACCTGTTTACGTGACGGTTTCGTCAAGTTTATCTTATATGAAAACTCAATACCTGCCAAGAGCAGTAAATTCTGGGATAACAGAAGGCCTTTTGGATAAGCTGCCTCGTTGCCTTGTATCGACGGCGCCCGAAACCATACTGTACCTGCGGCGCTCAACATCAATCGTGACCTTTCGCTTCCTGTGCTTTGATGATAATTAAATGTCACGAGCCATCGTAGGCTAGTTACGGTAATAGAAGGAAAATGATGACAAAATATAACCCGCTGAGGACGAATTTGACACGAGTTGCAGGGTTATTAAGTTTTATGAAGTATGAGACTATTAGTTTGAAAACGTATGTCCAGCAGGCCACGAAAGACAGCCGGATCAGCAAACGTTAATAACAACGAAAGCTCTAAATTGTGGCTCGTGTCATTTCACCTCTTAAGATTTAAAAAACCTTATAATATTCTATATATAAATATATAACATAATAATAATAATAATAATGAGTTCTTGTAATCAGTCGTAAGCTGGTAAATAAATGGGAAGTGAACTTCATCAGGGATTTTAACCTTTTTTTTGTTTTTTATTTATTCTGTCTTAATTTTTATCTATTTTTTTATTTAAATGTTTAATCAATTAATAATTATTATTAAAAATTTAATTTAAGTGTTAATACGCGTAATAACCGAATAAAGATATGGTTTGATATTATGTTCGAACTGGAGTAATACCTGCGTTTGCAGAGCTATTAAAACCCATCTATAGCTTGTTGGTCTAGTCTAGTCTATGCTATTTCCATGACATTTAACCAACACTAAGCACAAAAGTACGAATAAGCTGTTACTTCAATACTTCAATGACGGGAACGAGGCAAATGGGTTCCCAGTTTTACCAAATGAATAGTTTATTAGACCCCTCGCGATTTGGTACAATTTTATTTTAATGCCTTTAGAAACAAACTGAAGTCTAAATGGTATTCGAACGTCTGAACTAGCTCTAATGCTGCCTCTGAGTTTCACCCCTTTGAACGCTTGAATCGATACGCTGACTTGACCGGTTACCCAGTAGCCTATTGATAAGCTATGTCACCATGTGGGTCGGATTTGGCTCCGTTTCTCATCTTGACGGACGTACTATGAAAATCAGCATTCATCAGCAAAACTCGATCGATGAGTATGAACGTATGTATATAGATCAACGTCGGTCACTTTTAAAATCCTCAGCTGTAAGATTCTGCCACATCAAGTAAATGAACTTTTTCTCTATACGGAGAACCATACGGATCTCGCCCTCGGGCCCGCCTGATCGCTTTTTTGCGTAAGCGCAGCCCCCACTCGCAGTTTCTTTCCTAACAGCGCGGCCTGCCGCCGAGACAGCGATGCTCGCCGCAACCTCGGCCTTGGTTTAACTTGGGTTTTAACCTCGCTTTGACGGAAGTTCTCCGCCAAGAACAGATTGGGATAGGGTTCGCGGATAGGAAGGTGATCCAATTCCAATCCATCTTGTGGCTGAGTCGCTTTTCATACGAATCTACGCCAAGTTCCCAGCATCCCTGCTATCTGTATGTCGTGTGATGACCTCGCCCAACTCTTTCCGCGTACGACTTTCCCAGGTGCCACCCTAGCTAATTGAGTCGGCTGCGCGGGAAGAGCGACTGCGAAAATCCTTATGGTATACTATGAGAACTATGGAATGAAGTTGCGTGGCAAATTATTACGAATTGTAGATGCCACTTTCGCCTTTTTAACAGCGAAAGATTAGATATCTAAAGATAACTTTGCTACTTTCGATTTATAAACGCAACTGTTTTTCCACTGCTAATGGGCGAAAATGTGCTATGTAACTTGCAAGCTACTCAATGTATTAAGATCATTTCGGGTGTATTTTGTTTACGTGTTGGCCAATACTTGCTCATTTCCCGAGCGTCGCAAACTAAAAATTTTCCCCAACATTATGCAATTTCCAAGTATTGTCAAATGTGGCAATTTCGGCTGCGGATGTACGTCTGTGGTCCTTCCAGCTCTGTACGTGCTGTGGCCGCATAGGACTCGCACTATACACTTGCCAAACGTGGCCAAAGAAGTGGCTAAACAGGTCGACTCATGAGAGCGTGATACTTAACTAGAACGACAAAACACCGTTTAGGTATTCAACATAGCAAAACGTCTGGGAAATGAATATTCGAATAAACCAGACTTAATCATCGGGCGCTGCTCCGAGACGAAACCAGGAACCGGAAGTTCTTCGATGACTGTTTATCAAAGCCGCAAAAAAACTGGCGAAAGATGGAATTTTCTGTTGTCTATTATAAAGCCAATTCGTCCTACTATAATTATCGCTATTAGCACGTGACCATTTGGTAATAATATAGCAGCCTATATGATTTTTACAGTCGATCACTACATATTATTTGTACTGGTTGTACTATTACGGCACATACAGATACTTCTAGGCTTTAAATTATTACAATAATAAGTCCCTTTTTGCAACATGGAAAACAAAAAAAATGTTGGTGATGTATTAACGTATAAAGTTAGATATAATTTTAACCGGTGGAAAAATTAGTCACATACGAAAACACACTTTGGCCGGCACATGTTAGCTGAGAGATGAATAGTAACGCTTTGCTTGTAACTTAACGAAATGGCCTCAAACAGAAAGTCCAGTTACTTTACGATCCTACTTTCTGCGAATGGTCTCAACCATAGATTTCTTCTATGTAGAACGAAAATTTGCCCTTTATTCTATAGACAAATCCTTGCCACAGCCCTTTTGCTCGCCAACATTTCGAATGGCTGTGCGCGATGCTTACCATAGGCTGTTCCAACCCAGATCAGGCACTACGAAAAAACATGACAGGGAACGCGACGTCACCCCACTTCTCGCGAGGGAAATTGATAATTGCCCAATTTAAAAGTTTATTATTAAACAACCGGCGAATTACGTGCTTCTATTTGAGAACGAAAATCCCTAACACGTGCACAATGGCTGCTGTAACACTTACCTTGTATTGATGTAACGACATCAATTGGCTTGTAATGCCAATTGGAGAAAGCAACATTACACAAAAGTCGTCAACATTTTCACAAAAATAAACACACGCGTAGGTATGATTACTACAGGTACCGTTGTAAGGTTGTTCGATCGTTTAGGGGTAGTCAATGGCGGATGATGACGATCAGAACATCGATGCTTACCGGGTGCTGTGCCGTTATTATTAGCTCGATCGACTGTGACTTGTAACTGGTTAACACAGTTAAACTTTGTTGTTAACAGGAAGCAGTTCGAAGCATATCACTAACGGCAGACTGCCGACAATTTACGCCACGATTTAGGTGGATCAGAGTGGAGAATTAGCTTATCCGTCCAACGGCGGTGTCCTGCTGTATCCTTTAGCAGACGTAGCATGGCAAAGTGAAGCTAATTATAGCGGCAGTGTTTACCGCAGTACAAGAACAAGGCCGAATACACTTTAATCTTGGCAAAAAGTCCCCACACAATCGTCTGCGCTTATACAAACTGACGA
The DNA here is from genome assembly GCF_002443255.2 of Varroa destructor. Lineage (NCBI taxonomy): Eukaryota > Metazoa > Arthropoda > Arachnida > Mesostigmata > Varroidae > Varroa > Varroa destructor. The sequence continues at coordinate 68,987,885 of NW_019211454.1, forward strand.
TTTAATGAAATCATAAAACAAAGTGGCCCTGCCGATGAGTCCAAGTCCTGTCGAACCTGAACTCATCAACTAATTGGTTTAAGTAGCGACATCTTGCTAATTTATTAACGCTCTGTGTTAGTTGATCGAAAGTCGCTGCAATGGCATAGTTTTCTTTTATTTTGAAATGCAGAACCGACACGAATCTTGCAATTATCTGAATCTATTACTTAGCAACACGTCTTATAAATGCAGTAATAACCTAATCATCATTAGGACTGGAATCGTACGACTATCAAGAGAACGTCGGCGGGCGCCGTTGCGTCACATTATAACTTACGTACGTCACAGATGGATGGATGATAATAATAACAATAAGTTGCTAAATTGGTTTATTATAGTAAATTGTTCGTTAATAGTTTTCCCCAAAAACTCTCTTTCACTCGGTACGCTTCTCATGCCTGCTATTCCGATGGAGATATAGAGTCGCCTGCCCCATAAGATCCGACCAGCCATGTTCGATTTTACCTATTACATGCAGCCAAAAATGAACTAACTGAATAAAAATTGAGTGACAGGAGCACCCAATCTCTCCTATTTTACTGCTAGCCAAGCAGCCCTAAAAAAACCTTTCCTTTTCGTCAACGGTGCCGCCCGCACAGTCCGCTACTTTTGTCGCCCCATCGCTGTCATTATTATACTCCCACCTGTCAAGGTGTCCAGCTGCAGATTCTTCGTCCAGCTGCTACCGTCTGCGCCTGTTCCGATTCTAGCCAGTTCCCGCAGCGCAGCACACTTACGCCGCTGTATTTGGGTTTGGGGGTGGTGGGAGGCTGCTTGCGGGTGGTCTGCTGCGTTGCTCAATATTCCTTCTCATCTTCTCTGCTGCTCCTTATTTTTTCCACGGCTTAGCCTGTACGTTTCCTGGTAGCCTCACCTCGACTCCCCCCACAACCATGCTCCTCTCTTCTTACGAAGTTCCCTTGTTCCCCAACTTCAAAGTCCGCCGACGATAGCAGAGATGCCAATAGCGGCCGAAAAGCCGAGTCCAGGGCAGTGAGCCGGCTCATGTTATTATCAAAGTTCGTTCCCCTCTCCCTTCCTCTCTCCCATTGTCTGTGTCTATTGCCCCCTTGTCGGTCGTACGCCTCAAAGTTCGCTGCAGCTCACTGTTCACTCACTCGGCTTACCGAAAGGTCGTACACGGTGCGAGCGGATAGCGCTCTCGAGGCCATTAAATATACATCATCAATGTAGATACTACACGAAGGGCTAAGAGGGGAATTCGAGTGGAGTGAGGGGATGAAACCAAGACTGCTAAGATCTGTCTCAACTACTACTTCGAGGCTACGACTGTTATTAGATTGAGAATGCGTGCTTAATCGAATATTCCGGCCATGTTGGAAGAAGGACTTGCTGCGCATTCATTCATCATCAGGCTTCGAGCCTGAAAGGCAGCGATTAGCCACCTGATACCCCTTTTCGATAATTGTTTGCTACGTCACACAACTTCACAGTTTAGCGTGTTTCTTTTCTAGTGGGTCTCTGAGGCGGTACAAATGTTGTACATATCGACCGGTAATCTGGTGCTTACTAACACACTTTGTGCTTTGCGATTCGTCCTACTCATTTGCCCGTTTTGAGTACATATACATTGATAGAATAAATATATCGATTTCGTGCCTTTAAGTGTCAGTTCGAAACAGATGTATTAACATGTGTGATTATCTGATATACAGTAAAGACCAGAACACATAGTCGTATTGTGTTTTTTAGTGTTGCTCATCCAAGTGTTTTCATTTGACATATACTCATAACGAAAGTAAATGTTTACTGCATGGCTAGCCTGTACCCAGGAAAACGGCGTCATCGTATTGCTGCTCTTAAACTGAGTTTGTATGAAAGAAACAAGGCTTGTGTTGGCAACCGTTGGAAACCGCCAAAACGAGCAAATATATGTAGATAAACCTTTTCTTCAGGAAGCCATGTCTCGTAGTAATGTGATCGTGGCTAAAGCGTAACGGATCTTTTGTAAACTGGTCCTTCTCAGACCCTATTTCGCCCCTTTCTGGATAAAAGTGGTAAATAAATGTTCCAGGGTCGATTTTATTATGCCCATTATAACCATCGTATTGCTTCTCGCAACGTCTACTGCATCAGGGGAGTGATGCTGCAGAATGTAAATGCCCGTCCTTAGGTACAGCCGTAAGCAAAAAAAACATAGCTCACTTTCCGAAGGACGTTTAACACTTTAGACATAGTTATTCATCTATACAGCGCCTATATATATATATATATATATATGCCCAGAGAGTAAAGGGCAAAAAACGTTACCTATATATTCCACAACAGGAGGCAGATCAAGAAGTGCGGGCGGGGAAAGGTTATCGTAGGCACCAGTGGCACGAAATAAATCGTCTTTGTCCACTTGCAGATCACCGTTTCATGAATAAGCATGGCTGATTATTTATCGTATAGAGCAATCAATATATTTCGGGCTGACATCAAAATACGTCTGTCTCGAAACGAATCAAAGCAGCTTTGGCCAACATATTCATTGTTCTACCACCGCTTCTTTAAATTTATTCTCTCTTGTCAACATCAGCACAACATTTGTACAACAAACCATGAATGGGTAGACAGTTCTGTAAAAAGAATTCTGTGAACGTCTCAAGGAACTCGACTGACTGAGCTCTACCGTCTAGGTAAGCAGCGGACGGTCGCCATGGCAAAGGTCTACTTTTCCTACCGCCATTCCTTACTGGAAACACATGTAAACGTACAGATTGACACGAAGAGCAAACTATCCTTAAAGTTCAAACGTAAAGTTATGCGGTTAAAGTTCAAAAGTATATTCAATTTCAAGGCCTTAATCCAAACCTCGTTCGGTTGAAGCATTCAGCGCTGTATGAATACGCCTTTGACCCGAAAATCTCGCCGCTCGGAGCGTTTATATAGACCAGTTGCTGCAGAGAACTAAGAATAATAGAAACAAAAAAAAATTACCTTTCAAAGGTTACCCATCCCGTTTCAGAACCTCGCTCTCATATTATGTGCTTTTTCAGTGGAGTGGCAGAAAAAGGTTTACGTACGGTTAAAATAGTCGCTAATAGAACAGGCGTTTTCCCGTTAGCAGTTAGTGTCTAGCGGCTATCGCTCCCACTGGTCTAAATAAAGAGTATACAAAGTTTGTTGCGAAAGCGAGAATATCTGCATACGAGGAAACACTTTTGTTACCGATAATATTTAACACAAAGCAAAGACTATTTGCTAGATTTCCTTAAATACAGTTGGATTTCACAAACAGAGCTTTACTTGCGACCATTATATATTGCAGAGCAATTTCAGATCCGCTTTCCACACAATTGTTGACTACGAGCAGGGCTGAACGCTAGACATCTTAATTGTCGATCCATTGAAGCATGTCTATGCTGCCGATAGCGAGGTCCATAACTGACGTCTAGACATACGAGTTTGGTATAGTTTACTTATTATAGACATCAAAATGTAGGGCGCCTTCGCACTTCACTTACATTTCGGCAGACGATTAGTACAGTCTAGCACATAAAACAGCTCAATCATTGTTGTGTGCTCCTGTGATTCATCGGCTGGGAGAAACGCAACGACATCGACAATCAGTAAAAACCTAGCGGGCCTTCATTGCTGGCATCACGGTTAGCATTTTTACGATTATCGCCATCAGCAGCATCATTATGCTTACTATCATCGACAAAGTCTCCTTTTTCCTATCCAACGCCTCGATATTGCCCACGGGACAAAGGAAAACGTTTGTGAAGAACAAACAAAATCAAGGATCTAAAGTTCTTTACAATTTTACACTGGTCTCCTATAGTTTCTCTGCGTCTTCGGCTTCGCTCATCGCTCACCAACGACAACGACAACAACTGCCTCGGCGTTGTGTCCCAGCGACGTGAGGTGGAAGCGACGAAGGGACGTCAGCCGAGCTCTTCTATCCGTACTCATTTTAACAGTGTTTCTAGCGATTGTACGTCACCATCAGACGCTTTTCGTGCCCATTGAGCTTCGTTTTTTCATGACCGAAGTACGTATCGTTCATAGTGCAATGGGAAACCTTGCCACCGCTACTCGATTAGCTTTGTCATTGACTGAAAAAAGAAATTCACGTTTTGTCGTTTGAAGCCGACTTGAGCTAGGTTCACAGTTTCAATAGCAGAAGTAACAAGATTCTTAGCCTTATGCCGAACGGCCATAACTAACACCGACACACTCAAAGGACAATAGTAGCATTTCGTCTTAACAAATCGAGAATAATCGTTTGTCAGTACGAAACGCTTCTCCAAAATAGTGGAGACCAAACCATCCGGACAGACCAAACTATCCAAATACATCCAGGTTATAGAGTAGCCAACTAATAGGCCAATGGCTTAGCCCATACCATAGACATAACGCCTACCTGCCTAGGTTATATATATAACTATTACTTTATTTATATATGTTGTACATATTTAGGCAGGCCAGCTGAATCGGGCATGCGCTAACAATCACCAAGGGTCACATCGCTGATAAACGCTAAACACATTGTTTGAAAGGTCCATTATTCATTAGGAAAACGGTGATTGTTACTGCGATAACAATAAGCGTAATATTGTGAGCTGTGTTAGTTGCTCAAGCTCCGTCGTTGTTTCGTTGTTAGCACTCCAATTCCAGGGAAATAATACAATTTATCTTAGAAACATCTCACACCACTGGACCGACGCGAACTTAACGCGAGTGATAGACGAGAACGGCGGAAGAGCATCATCTTCAACCGTTTCAGCCTATTCCCGAGGAACAACCTGCATATTGCAGAATCCTATGAGTTTTGAATAACCTAAACGAGCTTCAGCACACAACGACCTATGTGCAATAGACGTACGATAATAGCCTTAGAATGATGCGCGGAACTGCCCATGGGCGCGGCCATAGAGCGTCACGGTTCTACATCCATTAGGTTTGGACAACTTATATAGCTTATGGCTTTTATAACAATTCCTAGCTGATTTTGTTATGAATTGGGTCGGTGAACACTTTCAAACATAGCTGAAGATTCATTTAGTCAAGCTGAGAGTTAGTTGAATAGGAAAAACGATCTTTTCAACGCTTATTTGAGCGTCGAAATTTGGCCTTAAAAATTAGCTGATGTTCGATTAAACTGCTGGTCAGGAAACGATCGAGCGCCATTGTGACGTCAATAGCACTAAGGCCGTACAATAGTAGAATGTAACCTAGAAGCAAAATTATTTCGTGGTTGGAGACTTTACGCAGGCCATAGAAGGCCATGCTTACTGCTCGAGTAACATTCTATTTAAAGAATAGAATGTTACTCGAATATCATTTAAAAAATTATATAAGCAGCCACCTGCTTTTCTGAAAATTGAACCCCATAATACTACTGTGAATCATGTACTACGTGGCTTAAACTCAGATATGCGTAATAGGCAACCGCTTAAAACTTTCGAAATAATCCGCTCCCTTTTTCTATTTATTAACGAGAATTCTCTCGGAGAAGTATATATAGAGCCAGCTCTGAATCCATGAATCCATTTATCACCAATCGTTGTTTTCGGCAAGCCAAGCCAATGCCGAAAATGACAGTGGTCGTTTTCTGTCAATTCAACGTGAGACCGAAATTTAATATTTAGCATCACAGACTATTCGCAACGAGCCCGAGGCGCACTAAACCGTTTAAACAAGTTTCAATATCTAGCCTATGTGGAAAATTTAGTACATATCATTGGGAAAGCTTTTCACAGGTTTCTTTCCTGTCAACTTCAGCTGTGTAGTAAGTTTTCGTGACAACACACAACATGAAGAAGTAAATGATGAGCTTAGGTATTTCATTTAGAATGCTTCGGGTCTAACCTCAATATTAAGCGCATCACCATTATGCGTCTTTGCAATCGCAAAAAATTTGCTAAACTTTTAGAGTCAGCTAAAAGTCTTCGAACGACTTATAAACTTACAACATAATCAAGTTGGAACATCACGCTGCGGTGTTCCGCATTTGATTTCCGTAAGGTAAATAACCTGCCTCTGTAGGCAAGTTCTTCAGTTGTATTCGTAGAAGCGCCGTTCTGCATGTACACGTTATGTATATACGATTATATGCGAGGGATTAGGTGCGCGGACAATAGCTTTGAGAACAGGCGCGCATACCGCTTATCATTCAAGCTTCAATGTGAGCCTTTCAAGATGAAATAACGTACCTGATAACGACTTCCTGAATTTATCCCTATATGTTTCTGCCTTTTTTAGAAAAAAAAATGCGTTCCTATATGCGTTTAACCATTCAGCTTGGTTATTCTGTAATCGACCACTTATTGTTACTGCTGTTTCTACTGTACAATAGGCTAGATACGTTATCTCTAGTATAAATGGCGTCATGGGCTCGTCTGTGAATCACGTAATTATCTTAAATTAGAACGAGTGTAATGAAGCACCATCTGTCTTTTTGTGTGTGGCACAAGCACACCGTAAATTTTAACATTGGAAAAACGTTATTGTCGGAGCGCTTCACTCTTGACAAAAACAAAAAATGGATAACAGGGTGTGTGCCTGTGGCGTTCCTTCGTTAAAAACTGGCGGCGCCGGGGTATCGGCTAGCCAACAATAGAAACATAAATGATAGCAAGGAAAACGACAAAGTGTTTAGGGGAGCTAAAGAAACACCGCACCTTCGATGTCCCCTTAATGTTACTTGAGAAACTGAGGATTAAGGGGCAATAGCGTGCTCATATTATAGGTACAATTCATTTCAATAGTTGAGTCACTGATTATGCCCCGGACAGCCGAACGATTAACTGCTGTCTCTTTCCAGCGTATACGAAAGGTCCAGTTACCTCGAGAGCTTTTCGCAGAAGCAGGATTCAAAAGCACTAACGTATCAAATAGTCTTCAAACAGTGAAATCAATTCTACGTGACCTAGGCAAAGTCGCCATTTTCATACACTCGACCATATGTACATTACGACGTAAATAACGAATGAAGCTTTAACGATGCGGAAAATTCTAATAGATCTTTGGCGGGCAATTGTTTCAGGCTCCGGTTATAGCCTAGAATTTGTACTGTCGAATTTCCACTGGTAAACATTTGAATATGAATGTATCACTGCATAGTACCCATAGACGCCTTTTACTAGTGGAAGCATTCGTCGGTTGAAATTCTAGAGGAGACCCACAGAAGGCCGCAGTAGACGAAGGCTTAGTCTCTTTTCCAAAAGTTAGCAAGACCTGAAATAAAAAATTGAAAAGAAGAAAACTTCTTCCTTTTGACCCACCTGAAACGTACCTCAGTTAGTGCCTTAACTATACACACATATATTCACTCGATAGTGCTACGATGCCTTGTCCTAACACATGTTTACGGCCTCTACTTTGCGACCCTCGCTTTGTAGTAGCTTAAATTGCGTTTGCCGATGTGGAACAAAACACTTTCAAACTTCTACACTTCATATCTCTTTGGCCTCAGGTCTCCGTGTCGCCTTTACCGTTCCGCCATGTCCCTTCTGGTGCGTTCAGCCAATGAGAACTCGGACGATGTCAATTGCTTCATACGTTTGTTTTCAATATATTTCCAGCCACTTTGTGTGCCGGGTTTATATCGATTCGAACCTTCGAAATGCTTTAGGCAAAAAGCGTGCCCTGTCTTCAAACGTGGTTTTCTGTTCAAGATAGCAGCCTACTAGCTGAGAGCGCTTTGGCCATCGAGACGAACGTGGAGGTAGGAAATGAAACGTCGAAGCGAGTGCAGGGATCAAAAAAGCGTTGTGAATAGAATATCCCATCGATGATAGTTGCGTGAATTCCACTTGCTATCTTCGCTGTTCTCCCCATACCGCAGCCCGTAAGTGTTGGTCTCTTTTTACGTTCGTTCCATCGACGCAATTCTTGGCCCTTTTCCCTTCTCTCCTCGCCGCCATTTCTATATTTGCCTTCTCTCTTAGTAGTTGGCTTTGCCGAAGGTCGGACAATGCAAAACCAAATTGAAAAGTTGCCCCGTCCAAGCGGAACCTCAACAAGCAACGGTGGCAGGAGAAGGCATCCGACACTTCAACAAAGGCCTGAACGCGCGCTAGCATCTAGCATACGGTTGCCCGACGGAAACTTCTTAGCAGATACGTTTTCAACAGCAGTCCACGAACTGATCGGACGCATTCTATCTAAGCAAGAATGAATTCATTTGAACTTACACGAGGAATCGGAAGGCTCCTTGATTTAGAGCAGAAACGAAAAAAAACTCGTACCAACCCCTTTAAAAGGTTTTGGTTAACAAACAATGTTTATTATGCTTCGCTGTGCGTCTACTATACTGCCACCTCAAAACGTAAGCTGAAAGCTATGAATGCAAAACTCACGGACTCTATGCAGAGGGCTGTAACAATATGTAACTTGCAGCTATCGAATAGGGAAGCTCGTAAAACAAACACCCAACTTCTTTTGTGTCATGTTTGTCTTCAAATACGCACATACTTTTGTCCTAAAACTTCTATACGGCCGAGCGATGGTTGAACCACCTGACAGGGCAGGCAGCAGGCGGTTCCTCTACCCAATATACGTTCTGCCGTTTGATTTTCCACTGAAAAATTTCGAATAGATCCGAATTATTTGTCCAGTAACATTGCTATACCGAATATTATAGCTGAATAGACTATAACAACACGCACACTTTCTGATATGATCTGTTCCTCTTTCCGAGCTACGACTTTCGCAGTTCTGAGTAGATTAGTCTCGCTTGAAAAGCCCGGTCACGTGCTACATTATCGTTTAATATGAAATCACGTGTTTGGCCAGTATTCTAAGACAGCGCAGTACTAGCTCCCGACAGAGATATATGAACATTTTCAACAAACCTAAACAACCTTGCTTCGTGATTTTCATCTATCTACCTACGCGAAAAGGTCTTAAAGAAAATCAATAAGGCAGTTCTAACGATTGCTTAACTTTAAAGCAAGTCTTTTATGCTATACATAACAGAAAACATTTACATTCGAGGACTGAAATGAACTTACTTGAAAAGCTCAGTTTTTCTCGGATACATTGACGTAGATTTGGGTTTACTACTAACGATAGATCCTAGACAAAGGAAGTTAAAAACTGCTAGCTCTGTAAAACGGGTTGAGCATAGAGCAAACAACAAACTAAGACAATTTTGGTGATCCTCTGCGTAGCACTTGACAACGTACGGATCTTATTCATCTCTTCAACACAACTACAAAGAAAACTCCGTGTTGACGTTGCTTGGACTCTACCGTGTCTGGCCCACAAAGGGTCGGCCATAGCCAGGTCGGGGGTTCCTCTTGCCGACCCTGCAACAACTACGAAAACATCAAAGGCTCCTCAATATCTATCAGCTCGACGCACTTCGTTCCGCTCTGGCATTACAACTGTAATGCAGTCAGCGTGCACTACGACACAGAAAGTATCCGAGCACCCAGCGTACTTGTTTCCCTGCAAGCATCGCGGGTGCGTGTACACGCACACACAGCCAGTTCTGTAGGTGGATATTCGAATGTGAATAAGTTCGCTCTGAGAAGCCTCCTGTCTTACAACTATATAGCAGAGAAGATGCCGAGTCTGGCATATATATATGTACAGGCGTTTCGGCAACTTACGCCGTCGTGGCCTGCTCGTCGACAAATGTCCATATTTAAACAGAATATGTTTGCTCACATTAACAGAGACCTCTCTTTCTGGCCGGTCTTTGTAGCCTCGTGCTTGTTCCCGCTCCTAGTTGACCTACCCATACGGACGGAACATTATCGAAGCCGGGCGGTGACCATGCGCAAACCGTCGGAACCACGACGCCGCCAGGCTGATCCACAGGTCACGCTGACTATAGCCATGTGTTGCCTTCGATGCCTCTGGGTTCCTGTTTTCTCTCTCTTTATCCCTCTCTCTCTCTCTCTCTCTCTCTCTCTTTCTCTCTCTCTTTCTTTCTGCTCACGAGGTATCTCGACCGATGAACAGGGATCTATGGTGGTCACCCGGCTCCATCCGGTCGTAGACTGGCTGATTGACCGGTGGTATGTCTTCACAGGTAAAGGTTTCTTCAGTGCCCTGCGGAACGCCTTGGCTTAGGCAGGTGTCGTCGAAGGCATGTCAGTGCGCCAGGAACGCCACAATTGAGGATGAGAAGCTACTTCAACAGGAAGCGAACGACAAATCTGGGGAGTTATTGGGAACTGCGCGACGTTGGGTGGGAAGCCAAAACCAGGAGCGTTTTCCGGCGCCAGGGCTGTCAGACGCCCGCGATACAGCTTCTAGCTCTCTTCTGTCTATTCAATTGACTGGTCGGTAGAGCCTGGTTTGGCTGGCTCGTTTCCTACCTATTTATCGAGAGAGAACGTAAACTCCACACTTAGCCCAACACATGGTTACCGACACTGCATCAATGATGCTTTGAAGATTGACTTACAAAAAAGTCGCGACGCTCGTGAACTACGTAGTGTATGCCCAGGTCCAGTGTTGTATTCCGTAGCGCAAAGCGGCAACAACAACAGCAGTAGTAGCAGTCTAATATGAGCATCGATAACTTTGCTTAGTGCAGTGGTCCAAGACTACGCATGGTTGCATTGTACATACGCAGTATGCGGGCGTATGTATGATGCACGGACAAACGCCTTGTAAGGAAGCAGGCATAGGCAACTTACGAAATAACTTCAACGACTACTTACTCATGCAAGCTAGTGTGCCCGCCTTCCACCATTCATCTCTGTACATGCATTGTCAATTCATCTCGTGCCGGTTACTGTTCTCCCACAAATTGCTACATTCTCTTCTATTTCTGCTAAAACGAACCCCACAATCTAAAGTCCGCTAGGCACACATAGAGCATCAGCTGGCAGAATAACTAAAGTAAACGAAGCAACATTAGAAACGGGATACATATGAATGTGTTCTGCATACATATATACCTAATATGGAATGCTGATGCTCAAGCTAAACGAATATTCGTATTCATTCCTTGTGTTGGTAAGAAGGCATGGTCGTGTGTTAGGTAAATGAGAATTTTTTTTCAAAGAATATTGGTAACGGCAACTGCGTAAAGCTCCACATGTTTTGTTTAGATCTATATGTGATGATCGAGATTTGGTTGGCCAAGAAGGGGCCGCAATTACGGGTTATCTGGGGAGAGGAACGATGATCATAGCTATGGCCGTCTTATCAATGCCGAACGTTCACTTGTACTACCCAAGGTCATGCTATGGTAACTCGGTTGAAGGAAAGAAAAACGTGTGACGCTGACCACCAAGTGTGGATGTGCTTCAGACGACACTGGACAAATGGGTTAACTATGAGGAACGTTTTCTTTTAGGAGTGACAACTTTGGGGGAACTTACATCGAATGCCTTCAAGGTGACTGGCTTCCAGTGTGGCATCCTCGACACGTTCACTTGGACTAGCAGGTCGACTGCTACTATATTTAACATGCATAGGGCCTAGAAAAGGTCAAGCCTGGCATAAAAAACCTAGAATATTCAGCGCGGAAAATTCATGCAAAGGAAGCCATATATGCGGACACAGCTCACAAAGGTGAGGTCTGCGGTCGGCCTCGTGGTTGTTGAGTTGGAAGGCTGTAAACTGAAGAGGGATGGCGGCTTCTTAGCGAATTCGAGGCAAGCAGGACGTAAGAGCTGTTTTGCTTTATTAAAACATAATAACAGTAATCATAATGGTGAAATTTTCCTGTGCTTGCCATCTTCCCGATTTTCTCCTATTTTTCCAAATACATAGACACCGCACTCGAACGCTTTTGTTTTTTCTCACTCACTAAACAGTATTAGCATAATAATATTATTTCACTTGTTCACAACCCTCAGTTTAAACCCTTATTCGGTTTAAAGGAGGCCATTCTCTATGGTGGCTAGATGTGAATTGTGCCCTCCTTCTACCAGCCTGTATTTTCAGTGAGAAGGCGCACCTCATTCATTATATCATTAACATTTTTTCTTGTTAACAACCTTTAACTGGGTTAGGAGTCTTACTCTTGTTAGCTTCACTATATCAGATCTGATAGTCCCATTAGCTTTGGTGCTTGAACACCTACTGCTTGAATTCTGCAAGCTCCTTTGCTTTTCTGCAAGAACGACGGGAAAACTACTATTTTCGTATAGAACTATTAAAGAATTCGAAACAAAAGTTTTGATTAAGCCTGCCCAGTTTCATTTATCAATAGTTCGAAGCCGAGCGTGGATACGAGACCGTTGTGGGTCAAAGCTGCTCAACGCATAGCAGCTTATAAAAAAACTAGTCGCTGCATTTTATGGGTTAACATGAAGTTCGGGGTAAACAAGAGCGATCAGTTGGGTTCATCTGTTTCCACCATTGTTCACAGACAATGCGCTCCCTCTTTTGTGCACTATTTGTTGACCAGCAATAAAGCAATCAATACAAATAAATATCCGTAGAGTGCTCATTCTAATAAACGAATAAACACCATAGAACACTCCGACACGCACCGCAGCGACAGACTTCTGTCGACCTCAATGTACGGGGTAGTGTAACAAATGGCGAATGGACAGCCCTCATGCCACGCAAGCCTTGATCGGGTCGAAGAGGCATATGGGCACGAAGGAAACTTCAATCGCTATACGGTAGTTACCCTAGACTAATAGTGACCCATGGAGCAGAACAACAAGCGCAAAGTGGATGAGGTACAGGAACAGCAAAGAGAGTACGTACATACAGTACGGAGAGCAGTACACTACTTTTGCTGGAATGATTTGCTGCTAATGCTGCCATCGCTGTTGCGGTCGGGTCGTTCGTTTTGTGTTCATCAGCGCCATCAGTAGCCCAGTTTCTGCTGCTTTCCGACCAACAGTCCCGCGCCCCCTCCCCCAGCAAGTCCGATGAAAAACCTAGAAATGCCTGCAGCCGACTTCTGCGTCCGGTTTCTGTTTTCCTGAATCGCACAGCACGAATAGCAGTTTCGAAGTAAAATAAATGACAGAACTAACACAGCAATTGCAGCATTGTAGAGGTGGTATACCACTTCGTCACATACCACAAAAATAAATTCTCTGTCATCCCTCACATCCCCTATCTCTACTCTGTCCCAGTGGTCATTTGTAGTTCGCTTTTCGACGCTCTCCCTTCTCCGTGTCGCAAAAGTTAGCACCTGATTTGTCCTGGAGCAGCAGCATCACAGCGGCTGCCTTCTTGTCCGCTACCGGTTCTACCCATCTAGGGAAGCGTGCGCCCGCGTGCGCGCGAGAAAGAAAGAAAACGAGGCATAAAGTGAGAGATAGAGAAAGAGGAAAGCCGTTTGCCTGAATTTGTCATGTCCGCCTTTCTATACCCGCAGGTCATTAAACACGAGCTTGGGACGGTGGGCGTCGTTAGAGCGTCCGTGAAACCAGTACAACTCAAAGCAGACAAAACCATTCGACATGGTCGCGCGCGGATGACTCGGGCGCCCGACCATCAACGCCGCTTCCGGTGCTGTTTTCCTTGCTGTTACGATCGACGCTGAAGCTAATGCCGTTGTCGTTGTCGGTACTATCACTTTAGCTGGACTGTGCTTGACCCCTTGCCGTTTTAAGGATGCTGCTGCAGTATAGCGGCCATGATATATTTCTATTGTAACTGCTGTAGTAGTACCAGCAATATAGAACAGACAGAGTCAATTTTTTTAGCGTTGGTACCTACGCTAGACGGGTCCGGCGCCTTCCATGTTGTACAAGTCTAGAATCTTGATGGATTTCGATGGGAGTTGAGGAGAGAACGGAGCAAAAAGTACTCCTCCAAGTCGCTTTTTCATCGGCAAAAGGAAGTATAATACGAGCAAATCGAAATGGGCCGGACTTCCCTGAACACAGGCATATGAGACCAAATGATACAAACTTAACAGTTGGTGCGCTTCGTAAGGTACAAAACACCGATAGGTAAGACGATTTTTTATAGAAAATTGAGCAGAAGGAAAAACACTTAACGGACGTTGGCAAACGCAAGCATCCTTTTGTCTCGAACCGTGTTGAGGCTTCTAAGAAGAGAGGGACATACATGATGCAATCGTCATTACTGCCATCAAGGAAACGACTCACTCATTAAAATTTATTATTAACCGAGAATCTTATACCGTGTGTGTGCCTTCAGCTCGCTTCTTTGGCCACCACTTTAAAGGTTATAACGATCTGCCGTATGTTATACATATAAACGATGATTTCATATGTACGGCTTCCTAACACGACACAGTAATACCAATAAGCTAACACAGTCTTTCTGAACGCTCATCCTCCGATCGTAGCATCTGTAATTATACCATCGCGATTTAATAATCAGGCGGAGACTGACGGCGTGGAATAGTCAACGCACGATGGACGTGGTTGCATTTAAACCTCGAACGTTTGGGCGTTTCGAAGGACGGGTACGCTAAGCGAGGTGACTCAGTGGTGAACAGGAGCTACAAGAGACACTACAATATTAGCCCACTTGTAGAGAAGCTATTGTTCGCGGGAAGAGGGTGGACGACAATTTCAAAGCTCATTTGTCTCTATTGTTAGTTGGTCAGGGTAACCATATGCGTCAGGCACTCATCACTACCTGAACTCCTCAGATTGCAACAAATCCCTGATCCTGTTTTTTCCGCTTGCCCGTCGCAGTCAGTGCACCCTTAACAACGTACCTTATGGATCTCACACCTTCGGTTATTCAAAGAGTTTGAGTGTAGAACTCGGGCAAACAAGGCGGAGAGAAGTGTCAGAACGGTTCGTCTGTGCAGCTATCGATGCGACGGCACGACGCGACCTCCCTCTTACCTTTTCAGCACTCTTTAACTGAGTATAATGAACAATTCGTCTCCGGTATTACGAGCCCTCAGCAGTGGCCGTCTTGCCAGTACTTGCTCTCTCTGGCTGTCTTTCTGGCCGAAAGCTCAAAGCTCAGGAACGATTGAAACAGGCAACGTCTCGCTCTTCCAATCCTCCTCTAATAGCGCCAGCAACAAACGAAAAAGGACGAAGCAAAAAAAAGTGCCATCGCGATGCCCATGAAATCATGTGGTACGATACCCCACACAGTAGTACGAAACCGTGTCTCAAGCAAATCAGCAATGGCATGGTCAAAGATCCATGGGAATTGCCTGTTCTCATTGCGCATCATTTCTCTACTTTTGCCCCCATTCGTCCTTCTTTTCTAGCCTCTTGTTAATTGAGTTTCGCTAAAGTAATTTGCCGATTGCCATGATTTCGCAGACCCGGTGTTAACTTGTGTGCGTTGCATAGTGTGACCACTCTTTGACTACGATAATTTTTTTGTTTTATTTGTTTGTTTTTCGCTCTAGTTGACTCTATTGTGTTTTCGGATAACTCCATCTTAACAGTTAGTCAATCGCTTCGTTTAGGTCTGCTGCTGTTATTGCAGACGATGCAATTCTTCATAGCATAGCCTAAAGGAAAGTTTTCTTTCATGTCGATCAGTAACTGCTTATACATCATCTCAAGAACACGTTTTCAATGATACAGTTAAACGGAGATTACGATGGAAAAAGGAATTCCCTTTAAAACACAGTGCTATAAGCAGATGTAAAGAAGCATCTAGTTTTAGTTTAGAGCTCTAGTTCTAGTAAACTTTCTGTTAGTGTAAAAAACAGTTGAAAATTTCATCGCAACCCTCTTCCGAAATAACCATATTTGCTAGCAGACTATTCCGAAATAAGGAAAAATTATTAGAAAAAATATACGGCCTCTGAAAAAAATAGGCAAAATGTTCACCCTTTATAATGTAGAGCCCTCCTGGCCTACTTTCTGCCCAGTTCTTGAAGCATGCCAAATTTGAAGTGCCTCGTCACCTGTAGGAAAACGATGTGCATTAAGGTAATTTCAGACAACACGGACATGTTTTCCGTTTTGTTACATTGCGCTGGATAAGACCTAGGCAAATAACAAACAGTCCCTTTTAAATCCAACAGCTAGAATTGCACAACGATTACATCCCGTGCAGGAGCTTTTACAAACGGCTCTGAAATTTCTACTTGTCTATAACCAGATCTTAAGGCCCTATCCAGGTCGCACACTTTCTGATGTTATCAAGCTTCAACCTAACGACAAAATCAGGATATGAATAGTTTTAAAAAACATTTTCTGCTAAGCCATTCTATCACAAGTGGAGCTTGAGTTTTGCTATTTATTACAGCGCAAGCGCATCTTAACAGCGGGGCAATATGTGCGTTACGGCATAAATAAAATTAACATTGTAATGGTACACTAATAATAGAGAAAAGGTGCAGTGGAAAAATGTGAGACCTGCAAGGAATTTAATATCGTACCTAAGGACACTCGCAAGTTTCGGAACGAAGACAGACCTGTGCTGGAAAAGCCTATGGAACTTGAGTGCCCGAGGATGGTATTTTTTTATTGTATTGTCCATCTTTTAGTACTGTGTCCCCACAGCCTGTATGATAGCGATTATTGTTCCCACCTCACAGTCAGGGGCATCCGAATAATTTGTACTTAATAAAAACGAGCTAGCCTAGTAAATTTACGTTTACCATAGCGCAGTACTTAATGGAGACAACAGTTCCTAAATATTTGTTCCTTGTGTAATGGTTTTACGATCCAAAAACAAATTAATCGTAGTGCGAAATTTCGAACCCTCTCGCAGGGCAAACGATATAAAATAACACTAACGTTAGATATTTTAGCCTAAAAGTATAAACGTGCTGCAGGTCATCTCGTAAGCGGGCAGTGTCCATGCCATATTGGTTCTGCGGTCCAATTAAAATTTTGCATACTCGGTTTATTCTTTGATTCATTCCCTTCGTCTGTACTTGTTAACCATCAGTGTGCAAGAGCTTTACAATGTTTGCTTACAATTACGACACATTCTCTGTCACCTGTCTACACCTCCATCGGACGACAGCGGTCACTGGGATTGGACATCAGTAAAGCTGAGTGAGACCCGACAGTTACGAAGCTACCAACCCTCTGTGTAGCCCGCAAAACCGCTATCTATCTTCTTAGAAAGACCACTAGGAAAGATTCCATCAGCAAGATAGTGGTTTGCTAGAGGCTAAGGTGGCAATAAGCATATACGTAGACTACACAGACAGGTAAACGTGTCTATTTGTAAGGAGCGAACCAGGTCGTTGGACTCTAACCCCTTATATGTCCCAAATGCAGCATAAGTGCTGCCGTTGCCGACCAGTTTGCCAGCTATCGTTCCTATTCTACTCGTTCGGGTCTTCCGACATTGCGTTGGGACGCTTCTACATTGTTCATGAAGAAGTCAGTTGAACCTGTGCCTTGCTTAAAAGGCTTCTCATAAAAGTCCATTAGAGGCAAGTGGCCCTACGTTGTTATTAACGGGTTATAAAGTCATTCCTTTCAAGCCGGGAAATACAGAAACGCGGCCACCCAGTTTGAGGGGACGAACAGGCCTAGACAAACCCAAAAGCAGGCCTGCTTTGGACAGCAGGTCCAAGCTAAGTTCTCCAGTCTTGCCAGCCTCATCTGGAGATACTATCTGGCACACGCATAAGAAACGACGGTTTTCGACAGCAGCGGATTATTCCCTCGCGTCTACGAGCGAACATGGAAAGCCTGACTTATGGCAGCAATGGCGACGCCGCCCTTTTGCAAAGAACGCCGATTAAGACATAAGAAAAGTCCGCGGGATAATCAATTGGGGTTAGGAGCTCTATCAAGTTGAGTGAGGGAAAGAGACTCAAGGGAGTTAGATCTACATTGGACAGAAGCGTCAACCTCATCATGGGAAACTAACGCGCTACAATACCAGTAGATTAAGACAAGCCTCAGGCCAATCTTTCATAAGAGAACAATTACAGTATGTATTAATATGTAGTATATATTAATAAGTGACTCCAGATCCTTCTTTTTTTACATGATAGTTTCTGAACATGTATTTTTTTGCAATGCGTGTTTACATTTACAATTACAAAGACTCATTGAAGACCAAACTGGCTCAGAAGTAAATGAACAGTGGCTATTTTTTTTTTCGGTTAGATTCTATCAATGCCATGAGGCAGAGCTTACACATTGTGCCAAGCGTATGTTTGGCATCACATTTAAAATCCAAACGTGACCTCCATGCAAGAAACTCAAGAAGTTCTGCTTTGCTGAGAAACTCTTAGATCGAACACTCTCCCAGCCAGCCCCAATTCGAGTTTAGACGCATTCTCTTTTCTGCGGCGGCGTATCTGTCTGTTGCAGCTTCGTCTCTCCCCGGCCCGTTCCCGCTCATTCACTAAATCGTGCGTTTCCTCCTCCAACATCCCCATGCCTCTCTTTCGAAGTCCCTACAAACTGCCACTGCTCAGTTTGCCTCGGGCGGCTGCCGCTAGACGCAAAGCGCAAAGCTGGGAGCGCTAGCGCGTTTCCTTCCAGTGGACGACGTCAGGCTGCTGCTGTTACTACCTGCTCCAACACTTCTCTTTTAAGCAGGCAAGAGCTTCCTTCCGCACTGGCTTTATTCCTGGCCCTAGCCCCGCTTTCCGCCCTCACACCCCACGTACACATTGTTGCTCCTTGCTCGCATCTCAGTAGATAGAGCGGCAACGGGGACCGCTTGCTTACTCGCCACTCACCCAATGAGGCAGTAGTTTCCAAGGGCGAACGGCACAAGGGTTGGTTTGCAACAAGATGAGAGAGGAAGAAGCGTGGCCGCGCCCGCTCCACGACGCCATAGCATCTTAGTCTGGCGTCGGCGACCGCAATTGCCCCTGGTGGTCTTCAAGAGTCCTCGTTTAGAAGTACTTCTTAGTTGTAGAGTCGTCGTTGCTTGTAGTCGAGGGCACTCGATGCCCGTTGGTCCTTCTTCTCTGTTCTGTACTCTGATCGTTCACCCCATTCTAGGGATTATAAGGAAGGAGAAGGGGGCTAGGTAGAACATCTTTAAGACAAGCGATAGTGACATACAACCAGGTCCAAGTGGGCTTGCGTCTTTCCACGACTTTTCGAATACGAACGAAACAACGTGGAAAGGGCTCTCGCTATGGTATTGTACTGTCCCCTTTCTTTACTATATGCAGCTCTAATATGGTACGTACGTAAGTACGTATGTACGTACGTACGTAGAATAAACCTCGTCGTTGAGTTAACGCTCACGGCTACGTTTTTGGCTGAAAAAGGCCAAGAGTAGCTGATTCAAGTTCCGGCATCGAAATATACTATAATAAATGTGTGATCACTTAGAAAAGTATATAATGAAGCCCAATAAATTGCTTGTGGCTAGGCATTCATATTAATAGTGATGATCTTTACTGCTCTTGTTAATACAAAAGCATTTTTTTTTCTTTTTAGAGATTGCTTTGTCTATGTAAGACAGTCTCCTAATATATATGGCAAAATAAGTGCTTTACCTTGCACTAAGTGAGATATGATACCGTATTAATTATTTGAAATAAAATTACATGCTTATGTACGAATGGACCCAATTGTAGGTCTGCCATATTTACATAAGGCCTGGTCTATTGTATTCGAGACTCTGGCACTGACGTTGGTCAGTTACAAAATAGATTGAAGATAACAGGCAACGAGAGAAACACAAAGGGGTTCACGACTCAACACTCAAACAACTTTGTTTCTAGACATATTTTCAGTGAACTGACTGTTATTATAATAAAGGTTATTTTAACGGAAGCCCAGCTAGTGCAATGTGTTTTTACTTAGAAATTGTTCAGTATTTATGCTGATCGGATGCCGATGCAGCATAACATTAATTAGTTAGAATTGTGCGACCTGTTTGTTTATACTTGCAAACTTATAAGTTTGTAATTTGCAAACTCTTATCATTAAAATACATGTATTATGAGTTGGCCTCTTCCTGGAAGGCATGAACCTCATCATAAACGTTTCAGTACAGCGGACGAATTTGAGCCTGTTGCCTTTAGAACAGAGATTCGAAGTATTGAAAGTTCTAACATTATCTTTTGTCAGTTTTCTTGGAAGTATTAGTCGCTTTTTTAGAAACCCCTTTTTTCGAGTGCAAGCGACTTTCCGATATGAATTATGCATAGCCTGTTAACGTAACTGCCTGGACTTGTAATGCAGGCAGCATGTTATCATTGCGAACTTAAGTTATTGCGTTTCGTTTACGAGGATTATGTTTTTCTAACTTTTTTTCTATGTTAACATTCGTTTTTTTCTTTTTCATTCGAGTTTTAGCTTAGAGAAACTGTTATTAAATCTTCGAGCAGAGAAATGCATACTTCAAAGCTGACTTAATTCGTGATAATTTATCACTTATTTTTCAATCACTAAGTAGAATTTAATTTCATCTTTCGACGATACTATGTACGCTTGAAATTTAACTGTTACAACCTGACTAAATAATATTAATTATATGAGTTTTCGTCTCTCCTGGCCAATATGTAGATATCTCATAGCACATGAATATTACCTACCTAGCAAAATGTCGTTAACAAATTCGGAGTAGAAGTATTCTGAAAATTATCTAGAAAGAAAATAAGTACTACCAACGATAGAGCTTCCTACGTATATATATATATATATGGTACAACCATTAAGTGATGCCGAAACTTCGTCTGCCTCAAGATATGTTTACGGTATATTGATTAATAAAGAGACGACCTATATAATGACACGTTATAACTTTTCGAAGTATCAAGGTGTACCATGAACACAAGCACAATGTCGCAAGGTAGATTCACCAATGCAATTTATCATTACAACAACCATCCAACAAGAAGAAAATTTAGCAGTCGAAAACGAGCACCAGGGAGTTGGATCGAAAAGGCCTCCCAAAGACCTCCAAAGCAATTAAGTTGCAAGCCGCATATTCAAAAATCAAGCGTTTGCTGCATTTTAAACGTTGTAAATCGAGAAATTTAATTCCAATCTGGCACAAGCTACCAACGAAGATCATCAAAGAAGAAAGAAGAAACAAACTGTATCTAGAAATATGCGATCGGGATGCACAGTGTTGGAAAAATATTATTGGAAATGATAAACAAAGTAAACTAACACGTTTGCGTTCACTGAGTAACCTTTACGTAAGGAATATAATGTAAGTCGACTAAAAGGGAGGTTTGGGGGTAGTTTAGGCAAAGGATTAATCCGAACACTTCTTTTAGATGCAACGGTTGGCTGAATTCATTCTAGGAACCTATTTTGTCATTAAATCGAGAGGGGAATATGGCAAATTTTATTTCCAACAGGACGGAGCAGCTACATACTATCGTCACAATGTAAGGGCATGTGTATAGCATAGATAACTATCTTTTTAACAAATAGGTCGAAGGGATAATCATTGATATCCATAAAGGCAAATTTCGTTTTAATTCATATTCCATACGCAGCAACATTAGCTCTGACGAAGCGCCAAATCGCGATAAATTTTATGATTAATTCTGTGACAGATTATAAAAGATCACGTCAATTATCTTCGTGCGTGCAAATTGTTTCCTTTGCAGTTATAGGACGCCAATATAAAAAATTCTCACATGACGATTAGGGCTTGTGCCTGACTGTGCCTAGTTCGATTAAATGCGTCACCAACGCAAAGACCTTCATCGATAATGCCACGTACCGCGTCCTTATTTATATATATATATATATATATAAACATGATAGGCTTAAGGTTTTGCTTATACCTTTACCCTTGCTGCGGTTAGACATTTTCCAATTTAGACTTAGATTCCCAGGAAATTTTTATTTGTATTCCTCTGTGTGTTTGTTAATCTCCTATTAATGATATGTACGTACACATACAAGTAGTAGTAATAATAATAATATTAAAAACACATAGACTATACCACTAGAAAAACATACCCTGCTGAGAATGAAGTATACGTACTGGGCATCTAATCACACCTGAATCTGTACTTACTTAGTAGAGTTAAGACTTAGGAACATCGCCAAAACCAAGCCAGCGATTCTAGTTGGAGCGGCGGGCGGTTTTCCTCTAGCTTGCGTCATGTTTCTTGTCACATAAGGTTACGCCGCTTTTGGAAAGGGCAATCGCTTTTAACTGCGAAAGTTTCAAACAACGTTAGGACGATTTATATACAACGTTGCGCCACCCTGGGCCCCCGGCAGCCACCGACCTTCACCGACTTCGATTCGGGCTCGATTCGCCCTATCCTACATTATCGTCCATACTGACGACGTCGATCGGCAGTTTCCTTGTCGCGAGTATACTAACCATTGTAATGCGGTAAAGTGATCTTCGCTATTTTAACCCATTTCGACGCTCAAAGCCCTTCTGGCTTGAATTCTGGTTGCAAAAACGAATATGCGCTACAGATCCGTTAAAAACATCGGTCAATGGCACACTCGGGCGTAACTAATAAAACGTGCGAAAAATCCTGTTTCGGTAGATTTCTTAAAAATTATATATATCCCCAAAGTTGTTTTTCCTTCAGGTAAATAGTATACGTTACTTTAAGACAGAGGCTGATACTAAACAGGCTAACACACCAAAAGGTTTATTGCGTAGAAATAGTCTTACATTTGTGTAAAACTTCCATCTGGCATTAAAATGTTTTCTTCTAATCCAGTTCTTCCAGTTGTACATCCACATATCCAAGCACGAAACATACTTAACTTACGGCATGTATTACTCTACATCGTGTATCCACATATATACATGTATACAGTTATCCCTTTCATTATGCAGACACTACAACGACGCCCGTACCGCCAATACGCTACCTTAACAGCATGGCATATCTAACAATTGGCAGAAAGCAAGGGGTATAAATAAATCATTTTTCTGCCTCTACAATTCTCACTCTTCCCATTTTTGTCCTAGCTACAATCATCTCTAAACATAAATATTAAATCTTACTGGATATCTTCTTACGACACGCAGAAATTGTCTCCTAAAAGTACCCTTCTGTCAATCTTTAACACATCCTTGGAATAATTAGTTCAGCAGTTACTATGAAGTCATTCGAAAACTGGATTCGATATCACAGAGTGACAGAAGCCAAGGGGCCGATTCTGTTCTTTCGTTTTCAGTTTCCCTTTCATTTGCCTCTATATGCAGATAATTTGGATAGATACATAATAATCAAATCTAGAAAAGTTTACTTTGTTGCGTTTCTAAGAAACGATGATAATGCTATATAATAATGGCCATTATAATAAGTAAAAATGTGCAAATTACAACAATCGTCGTCGTAACCAAATGTGTTATGCCAAAAAACAAACAATGTGTATAAATGATCCTACACTGTCCGAGAATGATCGTAATGGACGGAATCTTGTTGGTGGTAGAACTTGTTAACAAACGCTGGACGTTCTCTAGCACGGGGCGCTGACCGGTTCGCCATTGGTCTTTCCACTGATTCAGTTCCCGCCGCTACCCCCGCTGTTGTTAGATAAAAGGAAGCGTCATCGGGACTGTCGGCACCGAACGAACGCAGGCACCGATAGCTACTGGGATACGGATATTTCGAGTAAGAAGTGTCTAGTGTTCTCTAAACGGAAACAGTCGCCTATAAAAAGAAAAGTTAGGCTAGACAACTACTTGCGAAGTTCGTACGTTAGGCCGATACAATAGATTGGATAGGATCGTATGCGTTGTATAAGCAGAAATACAAAGGAACTGATTGTAGCTGCTCTAACTTCATCACCTCAGAAGCATCCTCGTAGTGAGGATCTGCTCGCTGTATGCGTAACGATAAAGTAGACAATGAAAACTTGAGAGATCTCCGGGATGATATAATGAATATTGGATGATCTTGGATCTATACAAACACCTGCGTAGTTTATTTGCAACGCATCTTACTAACACGTAGCGAAAAAAACAAAAATCTATCATCGAACGCCTGACATTTTAAGTGACACAATTACACATCTTATGATATTATGTAATGACGAATCTTGAGGTTCACTACATTTTTTAATGTCTAGAGTAATGTCAGTATGCTATTTCTACATTGCCAGTCTATGGCAATATAGATCACTACGGAACAAAATAAGATCCGTCAATCGAACGCATTTGACTAATTCCTGACTAGTGAAGTGGAGTCCCGTTGACACCAAGGCAGAACTGGGCTGTGGACATTACCTCATCGAATTCAGCCCATCTCGATATACAAGTCTAGCTAGCAGTCACTTGTTTCTATAATGGCCGGAACTGAGAGGCCGACTAGTGATAACGACCCATTTCCGTACGACAGACAGCGTTGCCGCGTACTGCGCAGGCGCTATGAATTAAGCTTATAAATTTGAAGGGGACACACATTTTTGATTGAAGACAGATATGCTTCTTTCTTTCTTTGTATGTTGTACCTATAAATAGCGATATTCTCGGGCCTAGCATTTAAATATAGCTATCCAGTTAGTAAGATGAACGATTACGCTTGATATTGAAGGTGTATCTGCGATTCGATCGGCCATGTCATGTCGTTTTGTTTTCCTCGCAATAGAAAATTTAGCGAGCGTGCAATTAGATTCTTATAGACGGACTAGTTATAGCAAATCTCTAACTGAATTTAATTACGGACATCCTTGAATGACAGTTAGCTAGGTACTATAGCCTTATGTATGTCTTCACAGTAGTTCATGACCGGTAACAATACCGTTGTTACACATTATGATAGCGTTTACGAAACTTCCTCTTTAAAATATCATCACACCGAACAAGCGCTTCGCGTGGGCGCATCGACCCGGTGACAATGATGAGCGCTAACATTTGCCAAGCGTCCGCTGTTGCTCCTTCGCATCCCCTAAGGCCATCGCCTGTTGTTTCGAGCGTTCTTTTGTTTCATTCGAACTGCTGATCCTTCATCCTTGAAATGAATGATGCCCGCAAGAGAAAGAAGCTGACAACGCTAAGTTCGTCAAATACAGTCATATAGCGTTCACTGTTGACAGAACCTGGCCATGACGTTAGTCTTGCATTTTTCCCTTGCTTACACACGACCAGTTCTGGTGCTCATGTGGGTCTCGTGAGGTATTACACTTCTTCATATGT
>NW_019211454.1:69012884-69036311 GCF_002443255.2 Varroa destructor
AGGGTTATTAATGTCGAAGCCCAGGGATCACACGTCGTGCTGGCGACCCAACTGAGTCTCAAGAGGTACAGCCTGACTTGCTTTCTATTAGCAGTGAGGTTTGCGTGCATCTTGCAACGCCGTATATTCGTATTCCAGTCGGAAGCTTTCCTTCTTGCGCAGCTCTTCCTACGGCGTAATCATGCGTTCACTTGCGCTAGTCTTTTTTTTTTCTTTGGAAACCTTTAATTATAGAAATATCTCTGTGATGCTGACTGTAAAAACCCGCTATGGCTTTGTTCTGTTTAGCGGTAAAATCAATATATTTACTCCTAGCTAGCCATGAAATATAATCATGGACGTAATGCATATAATAACCCAAAGTAACCTGCCTCGTATTCCGTTTAGCAAAATCTAGAAATCAAACAAACTCCGCTTAGGTGCGTCGACTAAGTCTCACTCGACTCGACCCAACTCGAGGAATTGCTATCTGTTGTAGAACTGTATCATCCAAAGAAGTCTAGATATTGGGGAGTTTTGCTGAGGTAGGCGAATTACAAAAACAGTTGATTTGTCCATGCGAAAAGATCAACTACTTTCAGCACCGCGTTGCTCCCTTTCGAAACAAAATCTTCAACCTTAAACAGCCCGCGTAGGTGCCGATACACAGAGTTAGACATTTCTCCCTTTACCTTTCCCTGAGACTACATAATCGACAAGATCTCTAGAGGCCCTAGGTGCCTAAGAGGGAATGATATCAACAATAATGTTGACCTTTTCAGACAGTTGTATTTTAAAAGCAAATGCCTAGCCTTACGAGTTAACGAAGACACGAAGGCGAGATCTTATAAGTGTCCGCCGATACTCGTAGTCGGAATCTAATAACAAATAAATAGAAATTATAGATTAGCTAAAGATAGATGGCATAAAATTAGAAAGCATAATAATAGGTGTTGTGTTAAAAAAGCAGTTTTTTTTAGCAATGGCACTTATTATCTTTAGAGCATGAACTCGCGTGTTACGGATGATTTAAAGCTAAAGTAGCTATTTGGATCTTCTGATAAAACTTTGGGTTATTGCAAACACGACGTACATTTTTATTTGGCACATTTTCATAACATGAGTATAAAGCAACGGAACGTGACGGATTTACAATAAAACGAAAAATTAGTAAACGCAAAATCGAATTATGCATTTACGTAAAATCCGTTTACGGTTCCTTTGTTAAGTTTTTCATTGTTACTTTGCGAAGCGTTATTATCGGTGCCAGCGTCAAAGCAATCTCAATCTCTCGTTGCTGCAAGCTATTTTAGATCTGCAATAGCTGAACTCTGCACGAGCAGAATGCTTTTAATTTCCTGTTCGTTTTTTGTCATTATGATAACGATGATTATTGTGATGATGATTACCATGAGATAGGAAGCCGTTACGCGCCACAACTTCTGGGTCGAGTGGATTAAGTGGACACCGTCCGCCTCCCACGATGGTACAACAGACCCAGTTGGTCCGTCCGGTAGAGGATAGTTCAGTAGCGGAAATGCATTAATTTTCTATTCATTCACTTATTAACTTCAGAACGCGTCAGTTGTTGGTCTTGACGTAATCAGCTGGTTTGATGATGGCGCCAGGGGCTATCTTGTGTTGCTGCTCAGAGTCAGAGTTTGCTAGGTGCTTAATCGGAACACGCTCAATGTTGTCTAATTGTGTAACAAACAGATACTGAATAACGCTGGTGAAAAGTACGCATACGAATGCTATAGAGTAATAACTGAGGCTATCTGTCGTTTTGTGGTCTAGGTCTGGCTAATACTGCAATGACAAACATATAATTTCAATGTTCTATGTTATATCCCTTCGCTTGTCTTCCCCTAGCCCCAACTGAAGTAATAACGAATTTTGCGCTTTACCAGCATAGTTTGCATCCGTTGAAAAAAAAATATTTCAATTTATGCCAAATGAACTTTATAGTCTGTTGTGTTGTACGTGCCTTGGAAGTAGCCTATTGTGGTTTTTGGGGTCGACTCTCTTAGTCAGAGTACGATATTATTGAATCTGTTGTTTGATGGGGTTTAACCATATATTCGTCCTTTTGAATAACACTCGAATGAACTGCTAACCTCAGTCAAATTAAGCGCTCTTCTACGAAAGCAAAGAGAATCAAAGCAGCTTATTAATAATTTGATATTAAATGCGGACGACAACCCCATACAAGTACCTTACGACTTTATATAGTGTATAAATTATCAACGTAATTAGGCTAGTTAGTTGCATGCTGTTATGTCGTCTGCAACGCAGACGACATAACAATCAATTCTTAGAGCATGAATTTTTCGAATAACGATACGATACGCTTTGCCTGTGGTACACATATTTCTAATGTAAACAAAATTCAGTCCGTTTCGTATTTTATGTTTTATACGAATAAGCATTGCTATTACGACACAAGTGTCAATTATAGATTCACACGCATTAGATGGTATACGGCCAGGGTAGTCGTTGATTGCGAGTTTTTTAGGCATTACATAGAGAAGGTCGAAAAGTAATTTCGGCAATACTTGTCTGTATGAAATTGATTCGACTTTGGTTGGCTGTGAATTATCTCGAACTTGCAACACTATTTAGATATTGTCCACGCTTGTTAATGACACTGTCTGGGCGATAAGGATGTAAGGTGAAAGATTTTCGTATCCCACGCTCCTTTGTTAGCCCCCCTCACCACTCGCTAGAAAAACCGCGACCCGGTAAACGACGAAGACAATTGTATGTCCAACTGAAAAACAATTAGTACTATTTGACGAAAACTAGATCCGCGTCCTAAAGCTGAAAATCCGAGTTTGAACCACAAACTATACTCGGAACAGGCGAATAGAGTAAATGACGATGCACTGGAAACTCCATCTGTCGGATGAAGAATTGACCTAAGCACAGCTGAACATCAATCAGCATGCTGTCTTGAATTGCCTCCTGCTCGTAGGCAGTCAGGAAGATCTCTACCGTAAAAAAAAAGTCATGATAACTCGTTAGCAGTGCCATTGCTTGAGCCAATGAAAATCACTGTTCGCACGGGAGAAAGAGACGTAATTTCGGCTCTTAAGATCGGCATCAGGAATGAAGTAACGATGTCTTCTCAAACAATTTGCTCGAATCTAATATTATAGCCGAAGCGCTATACTATAAGCTGAAAAACAATAAAATCTTAAGGGCAGCCTGCAGTTCGACTTGAGAGCTCTGGTTAAAAAGTTGGCTGCATCGAAGTCTCGAAAAGGAAAAAGTTATCAGCTGCATAACAACTTTTAGCTTTATGTGACTTTGGAAATCTGAAAGATTTTCAGATTGGAATTTTTCTACATCCGGATCATTGTCGAGACCTTGCTCTTTCGAATTACAGTTATTTGAGTCCACGCAACACAGCCTACAAGACAAGCTATCTAATATACATATAGCTGACAAGACAAGCTATATGAAATAAAAGGTAGAGATCCGAGAATGGATTGCCCTCATGGTTGCCTTCTTCTTTCGCCAAGAAACCTGTCTGTTGTCCGATCGGCGAAGGAATGCCGTAGGAAATCAAAAGAATAATTTCAGAGCAAGAAACTCGTTTCCTTCAAAAATTAAAGACTTTTGGAGTGAGCTGGAAATACAAAACTACTTTTTGACAGACTGACTCTATTGTAATAAGCGAATGAGTATGGCGGTTCGTCCCTTTGGTTCTTTAGCTTCTCTCTATATTCTAGACATCGTACCGTAAAATGTGAACCTGATAAAACCGTTATATAACTTCGATTTATAGAATGTTTGAATACCTAGCTCTTCCTAATATTATTTAGCACAGTAAAAATATTCACACTATTTGTGCACGATATGAGCCTTATAATTAAAGCAGTTTTTAAATATTTTTAAGTTAGAAAATCACCTTGGCTACCGTAAGTTTACAGTGGTGCAAAACTTCCGAACTTTCGCGGAACACAGCCTATGTATAGTATACATATAATATAATTTTGTAGAAATCGTCCATTGTTTCTCTTTCACCTATAAGTTTGACGAGCGGTAGCTAACAGAATCATTTGGTTGCTGGAATATTTAAAGTAAGCAAATTCTGCTAGTGTTGCAATCAAGTTATTTTGGCTTTTAATGCGCTATGCTACACCCGTGCATTGCAAAACAACGACATCGACCCGATGCTTTATGAGTTCGTTACCTAACGCGTACGGAAGACTGAAGATAGCTATATACTTTTTATACAAAGTTTCCAAGTTGTACCCAGTTGGCGGTACTGAAGTCGTGACATCACAGACAGAGGCCTTTAGAAAAAGTATAGATGTGCAAGCACGGCTATGTTGTGGCAAATCTGGTTATTTGTATAATTCCAACGGTAAGATTTTATAAACTTGGATGATTTGGAGATACCCGTATGTCCCATAGGTCTTGTTTCGTGTTTGGCCCATCTTGTCGGTTCAAATAAGTAAATAAGTAAGCAAAAACCTGTAATTTTATTAAAAACTCCTCACTGCAATTTCATATGCTATTGGTGTCTTTATATATGTGTACAAAATGATCAAATTTAGTATAAGGTCCACTAAAAATAGATATAAACTTATCTAAATGTCTTGTAATTGACACTAATGTCAAAAACCGCGAAGCTGTTTAGAAAGAACTTTCGCAAGAGCTTTCCATTAACAGCGTATGTAGGACCTGTGATACTAGTCAGCTTCACGAGGTAATTTTTTCTCCATCGTATGTTCTAAGTATCTTTTTTAAATCATACGTCCAACTAGCAGGGTTGTGAGTGGCCTGACGAAGTTTCTCAACTGAAAATATAATTTCTTTCTGAAAAACGTTAATGATGGGATAATGAAAAAAAAAACCAAATAGTTCTGGTTCGGCGATGAGTAAGTTTATTACGGAATCAAAAACTTGTAGTGCCAAAATAATGCACAAGTATTTACACACAGCGGTTTTCGCTCAGCTAAAATGTACAAGACAGCATGTGTGAGTCGAAAACCTTCTAAGAAATATAGTCATTATCTCGTAGACAATTTCTACAGCGCCTTATGTGTTAAAAATAGCATATTTAAGTTATAAAAAATTGGCATCATATAAACGAATTTTGACGAATTAAAAACAATTCAAACGAATTCAATTAGACCAGTTGTCTGAAACATTCACTATCCATCTAAACCTCTATCGACTTCAGCTTCAAGTACTTCAAGTACCATCCTCCTTTCATAAAGTAGCGAGGGATTACTTGCCAGGCAGGTACGATAGCACTATTATTACGATTACCGTATATTATAGTGCTTGATTAAAATAGCCACCTACTACAAAATGCATGGATCGTCTTACAAAAATAAACACTAGCGTTTTGTAAAAAAATAATTTCAATAAGTGTTTGTTTAACAAATTTAGTTCGTCCTACGGCATACCTACCATGTGCCTATTTTTGCCAGACCATAATTGACCCGCTGTGGTCATCAACTTGGCAACGATTTTGTGTACTGATAACAGAAGGAGATGAGCGCAGTAAACGACGAATTTGTCTATGACGTCTCAGCTGTTTGTTTGCCCTCCGCCACTGAAAAGGCCCGTCTAAGAAAAATGAATTGGCGGTCGGACAGAGAAAGAATTAAGCCAGTACCAATTTTATAAAGTAAGCAAAAGAAAAGTGTTTATTGTGCCATAAATGTCGATATGTATCCATCAGCGATGTCTGCTGTACGTTCACGGAGCCAAATTGGCTTCTTAGAAAATCAGGGTGAGAGCGTTAAACGAAGGCATGCGGTATAAAATTATTACAACCTGAACAAAGCACATGAAATGGAAGAATAAATGAGGGACTAGTTAGATAAGTGTAGCTGGCTGATAGCTTACAAATAATAGTACGCAATTCAGTGCAATATTTATCGAAATCTTGGTCGATCCGAAAAATATGTTTGTACGCCTGTTGAAACAACGTCAGCAGAAGCCTGCTATTTAGAAAAAGCTTTATCTAGGTGGCACCTTTCAGGCAACCTAAAGATATAAATGTTCAATTTATCCTGCCAGGGTGCCATAGTTCACTCCACTGAGCGAAATCGTTTTTTTCGAATTTCTGCTATTTAGTATTTATGTACTCACATGTTATAAAATGTTTGGCCCGGCGTATGTGTGTAGAGACTGTATAAAGTTTATATGTTGTTGAAAATGTTTATGGTTCGGAGCAATACGGACATACCCCCTTTGAAGTAATTTTATTACAAGGTTATAGCATTTTATTAAAATGTTTTAAGAGATAGCTTTTGTATGGATGGGCGTATTTTTTTTCAAGTACCACCCCAGAAGTGTGTATTTATCTGCCCAGGTCATCGGTCCACCAGCACCAAAAGCAATCGCTACGATTTATCGGCGGCTTTTCAAGAGATGATAGCAGTTATAAAAATTTAAATATTCGTAAAGCAAACAAGTCCATAGGTAGGCCAGTCGCGAACACTTGCTTGGGTCGGTCTCACTATAGATAAAACTGAGCCTGAGACATCAATCGCTTAAAATGGATGATTAATTATTCATGTAATATTTCGTCGAAACGTTTGTAGATCTGTTGGCATTATGATCGCACAGTATGATTTGTGGTACCCTACTTCGTATATAAAGTCATACTTGCACCGAAGAGTGCATTAGCGCGTCAGTATGTGTCAAAACCGCTACGCGATCAGCTGTAGGATAAAGCATCGAACAGTATGTATTGATTCGTCACAATTAGCACCTTCAACGTATAACAGGCCAGCCGATGGTGGCCCACGTTAATGATCCCTCTATCCTTCTCGATCTATTAGGGTATTCCTTAAACCCCGTGCTAGTTTTTTGCGATAGTCACAGATTTGAGTTTAAACGACGCGATGGGTTACGCATCGTCAACCAGCGGACCCTTACGATGAGCTACGAAGGCTAGCCAACTACGCACCAAAGTAAGTTGGCTGTTGATTTCGTGCCCCAAGTTGCAATTACCGTTCCAATACACGTTGGTTCTTCGCTGTCCTTTGAAGCGATGAGGAAATTATCCTTATATTCATATTATATAACGAAATCTTAAGCGATGTATATATATAGTTACATATAGTTTGTGCAAACGTAATGTATGAAGGTCCAGGTCCGCTTGTTACCTTCGAAATTATGGGGTTTCGGTCGGTAACTGTTTAGGAGGTCGAACACATCAGTGATGACAAAGATTCACATACGAAATAAAGTTGATCAGCTGAGGGGACCTCTGTTGTCGCTTTTTTTGTTACCTAAACAGAACAAAGGAGCGAGAAATAGGCACTGCTGCCATTGCCACTGACACCGGTACAAGTCGATTGCTTAGACTTGTAGAATCTCGCAGCAAAATAGCTGGTGGCGACAGCGCCGATGGCCTGCTGGGTTGCCCCAGTAATTCGGTACCTCTACTTTGCAGGTATATCTTATAGGCAAGGCACACAGCTGCGAATAAACAGTTGCCTTTAAGATGGCAGCTGTGGCAGGCTGCGCAATGGTGTCAAGCGCAAACGGTCCTGCTATATCTTCTTGTTCAAACTCGGAATACGTCTGGTTCCGCGAACGGCTACGCTTCTCCGTTTAGGGCCTAAACATATACAGCATACACTCTTATCACATAGGGATGTTCGGCTAGTGACAGCCGGGGTCTTGCGCCTACGTCATGAGCCAACCCATTCGGGACACTTCTATCCGTTGCGCATTATAGAAATGATAAGGCCGAAGGAGCTAAGTTAGTTGGGTGGCTAACAGTCTAAATCTGTTTAAAATCTTCAATTTGAATAATGGTGATATTTCTTTTTGTTGAGAAAACGCAAACAGTTGTAAATATATCTATCACTGAATGTAATTCTACTAAAAAAAAAACCTGGCTGTTAATTCATTGTTCATTGTCGTTAACAGCAACGGAATTGTAGTGCACAAGGGAGAGCGTCCGTGGTAGACGCTGTATCCTTGGTTACTAACGGATATGTTTTTATAATAGTCCTTAGATATATCTGGTAGAATTTTAACAGCTCCATGTATCTGAAAAAAAATCATTTTAGAAATATACTTCGACAAACAAAGATCCCCACATTTCTTTCATAACACGTTTAAAACAACTTATGTTGACTCCGGTAATCATTGAACCTTTGATAGTGTCAAAACACTGAAATGCTCAAAGGTTGCTACTTTTTTTTGCCGGTCTTCTATCAGAGTTTCTGAAATGCTACTTTCGTCTTTGTATTAAACATCATCAAGTATAAAAGAAAAATGAGATGGGCCACACGATGAACAGCACCCGTCCACACTGTGGTCGTGAAGTCCACGAAGCATATACAGTAGAGGCGGGGGTAAAGTTGGCACTTTCCATTGAAAAATGTTGTCCTTTCGAGCAACGTAAACTTTCCAGTGTTCCCAACTAAGCATACGTAAAGTGTCTAGAATTATTACTCTAACTTTGTCCAACTATTGTCCGTGTAGCGGACGTTATATGTTCGAGGCACTTTCTTCACAATATTCGCAAGGCCCAATGGGTCAACCATTCAATAAATGCTTCAGCCTAACAAAGTAATAAATAGAGATTGCATTGAATTATCAAATCCACAGCCTATAGTGTTTCTAACACAGGTTTTTATCACTAGACGAGTTGTTTTTCATTTGGGGTTAAAGTCTTGTTTCCAGTTATGGGTACGTGCTCCGGTTCTCTGTAGTTCTTTAAACGAGTAGGTTTTAGTTTATCTCAAAATAGGGTTTTCAATATACCGGCTATGCAATATTACTTTCGACAATTCAATAGTTTTTTAAGCGCGGCAAGAGCGTTTTTTGTGAGCTCCTTCCGCTTATTTGATCTGTTGTCGTGTTAAAAACGAAAAGTTATTTTCGTAACATCTAAATAGCCTTTGGTGATGGTGTCCTTAGATGGGTATGGGTTTTTCCGTGATGTTCCCATACGGCAAAGCACTTGATGCTTCTTCCTGGGTATATCTAACCATCGAAACTTCGGTTCGATGAAAAATACTTTATTTATAGTACAACATGTATAAACAGAGCTTATTACTCACCTAGTGAACGAAATTTAGTGTGTGGTTCCTTTTATGTTGCATATACGAATGAGCGAAATCTTAGTTCATTCAGCTGATCCAGCGCAACGATTTAATGGTACTTTTAGACCGCACAACCAGTATTTTAAAGCTGGAAATTGTAACGCTATCACATGCGTCAACCTCGTGCGTTCTGTTCTAACTGGCTTATGTTTTAGCAAATTTCAGACAGCCAACATTAATGGAAGGACATAATCTCTAAGTGTTGACAGTCGTCAGTTTCTTATACATATTGCCGAAAAAAAAAAACAGAGTTAAGCAGTGTCTCTTGTCAAAGGTACCGAAGTGCCCAATTTGAACCTGCTTTTAGCAACTGAAGTTTTTTATTTATACGCGACTTTTTTTACAGCGAAGCTGACAGACCACTAGATGGGTTGCCAAAGCAATCGTGAAACCCACTATGATAATATTTGTGCAAAGGCCTAGAACTCAAACAAGCGATGCGCCTATAGAGAAGTCGTCTCAATTGTTTTTGAGAGTTATTAAGGGAAATTTCTACCCCAGTCTAGTTTTTAGAGTCATTCATTTAGACAGTTTTATTAACCCAATGGTTTCATAACTCTCTTCTTTCGTTTGTACAGATTTGTCCGATGTAAGCTGTCGTTTCACATCGCATCAGTCCATACGAGCACAAGTCATGATGCTTCCTAGC
This sequence comes from Varroa destructor, assembly GCF_002443255.2. Taxonomy (NCBI): domain Eukaryota; kingdom Metazoa; phylum Arthropoda; class Arachnida; order Mesostigmata; family Varroidae; genus Varroa; species Varroa destructor. Next base: position 69,022,605 of record NW_019211454.1, read on the forward strand.
TCTTTTGCTTGACATATCATACTCATTTAGATATGGTGACGTCTTGCAGCTTCTCAGTTGGTGAAGCACTTGGCTTGTTACGTTAGAGTATCATGTTAAACTTGAAAAACAACTAATAGAAACACCGACAACTTGAATACCTACATAGGGAGAAAACGACAAAGGGGGTCACATCTATCGTTATGACTAGACGACAACGATCTGTTCAGATCCGGCTCTCGTACCGCTGCTCGCTTACCCCCCTCCACATCACCCCTTTAGCCAATTCGTTTTGAGAGGCCAATGTTGACGCCGAACCATCGTAACGATCGCGAACCACACTGGGTAATCGCAGGTATCTGGGCTATTGAAAGTCTCTCTCTCTCTCTCTCCAAAAACGACACACACTTTGTTAAGTACTGTCACATTTGGACTAAGCAATAGTGCCACTAATAGTGGAACCATCACTTGACAATGGTATTCAGCAATTACTCAATTACACCCTTCGGACTCTGCATCCACTCTCACGGCATATGACCTTTTAACGGCAGCGCCGACGACAACGAGGTGCCTAGCCCCGGCACGAAAATTTACAAAATACGAAATTCATCATTGTCACTGCTAACAGAGTCGCCCTCGCTTGCTGAAACTACCTAAATCAGATAAAGACTAGACCGTGACAATTTCACTGCACTAGTGATTATCATCATGAATGAATTGACAAAAACAGCTTCATATTGACATTATGTCAACCGCATAGAGTTAAATGTAATGTAAATCCAATGAGAACTTTCAACAGTTAGTCAAATCAAAACAAAGGCTCCCCTTATTTAGCTATCGCTAGGAAAAGGCCACTCTGGACCGTCGGGACAGTTTAATCGTATAGAGCACGATTACTAGTACGTAGCATTTTTGTTCGTTACTGACTGTGGTACATCATTCTGTCCAGGAACGTATTCAGTATTGATTATTGTTCTTCGATTTGCTGTTGTTATCCCTACTTCTGCTGTTGTTAACAATCTGAATATCATCAGCTGTTTTCGATGTCCCGTTAAAGGATCCCATCGGGCTTTTCTTATATATTAACGTTTTTCATGGTACTTTTGTAGCCGATTAGGAAAAAGAGGCGCTAGGTACCTGGGGTTAAAATCGCGCCAACTAAACAGATTTACGCTTTGATAAGCAACAATTTTCCGTATGTCTTCACACCACTGCACTAAATGACCCGTTTTCAATGAAGAGCACATGTTTGAGGCCGGGCACAGGCCTAATTAGCATTTGTGAATTAGACTCTTGGCTCTAGAATTGTCGATACGATGAGTTTTAATGTTACTTCCGCCACTTCCGCTATTAAAGCCACTTTCGCTTAATATACCTAAGAGAAATTACCAAAGAACAAGATAATATATCTATTACAGTTGTGGAAATATAATAATCGACTATAATATTTTTAATCCAGTTGGACCCGTCAGAATTTTTTCACTCGTAGGTGTTCATTAGCTTTTGAAATTTGTGACTATATATTAACAATAATAAATACAATAAAAATAAAAACATAAGTAAACTCAAGCGATCAGTACCTCTTTTGCGTGTATTTTACGAGATTCACTAAATATGCGCCATTCCTGCAAATCCTACAAGCAATACCACAATGCTACCGATCGGCCATCAATTGACCTTTGCTGCACGGGGATTAGGCCAATTTCGTAGTTAAATCGATAAGTAGTACTGATTTGGTTCGATTTCAAATTAATAATTCCTCGCATACGAAGCTATATGGTTGCCAACGAACCTGTTGCTGTTGAGTCCAATTTGTGCACTTTCAGGACAATGAACCTAGGAAAAACGTCAGCACCTGCCCTGCAAGTAGCTATTTGTACAAAGGGACTCGTGATCCCGGATCCCCGTATCCACACGTACAACAACCCATCACAACACTTTGTATCAAAAGTAGACCCCAGGATCGTGAGGGAGGTACGTAGGAGCATAGGGTTTGTTCTCTCTCAGGCAAGGCTCGGTTCCGCTAAGCCTTCGCAGCAAGAGCCATCCTTCACGATCGAAGAGGGCCACCGCCATGATTAGGCGTCACCATGGGGAGGGCGGGGGCATCAGTGGAACGCAATTACCCTCTAATGGGTGATGACCGTGCACGCAGCTAATACTTAGAACCTAAATATTATTGTCAAGGCTTGCGATTTTCCATGAGTAGGGAAACTTGGCTCCATTTTAATTTCCGTTTAGAAATAGAAAGGAACCGCTGTAACATATAGAGGTTCTCCGTTATAATAAAACTTTAACACGCATAGCCTCATATAAACAATCAACATAGATATAACCAAAGCACTCGGAAAAAATTACAGACGACATTTTACAAAAAATGAATCACACAAAAAAAGGACCGTAGACTTACCTAGCAATTAAATCCTAGCTATAATGGCATTTATGATAACTAAACAGAGCCTAGAACAAATCCCTAATATTTGCTAGAGTAGACATATAAGACCTGTCGACGTCGTTGCTGGAATGTAGGGATGACCTAGGTTCTAATTTTTAGCTTTAATTGTAGCTTTTGGTAGTCTTCTGTTTAGCGCGCTAAGAAAAATTGAAGAACGGCGCAAATATGATATTACCCTATTACAATTATTGCACCCAGAGTATAGTACGTAAGCGTTGTATCGCAGATACGTTTCTTATCATTTATAGAGCGAACAAGAGCGCTAACACATGTTTCTAATTTAAAGCAAAGGAGTGAAGCCTCCTGTAAAGCTAATTATGAAAAAATAAAGATATTATCTATACAAAGAGGTTACATGGATACCACTGAAGCGCTCTATTTTAAGAGTAGAAATTGTAAAGAAAGATGTAAACTCAATGTTCAACTTCAGCCAATTCAATGTTATTTCAAGCTGGTGACTCTGATCAAGGACCTGCTCGAGGACAGCTTCACACTAAGTCACGCGGGATAATAATTACAACAGTGATAACAATTATTAAGAAAAAGCAGCCATATCGAGGTCGTCTCCTTGATTTGTCTTCGGATATAATAAGATCAGTCATCTTTGTCGCCTCTTTTGTTCCATTAAGAAGAACGTGAATTAAGTACAAAAATGGAGGGGACGTGTCTGCGTGATCACGTTGCTTTCCCGGCAGTCATTGCTAACCTGTATGATCTAGACGGAGAGTTCAACGTTAAGGCATCAGATAAGAGAAAGATAATAAGCGCCATGGTGATTGGGGTCATGGACATGGTCGGGGTCATTCGCCTCCGAGATCAGAGACACCACGTGTCAAGCGAGCGGATCCATTTCGTGCATTTTTTGTCCGTCTATTTTAGATACACGTAGCCGCTCTACGGAATGTCTGTTAGCAGACAATGGTCTCCGACATACTGTAGCATAATCGATAATACGAAGGGACTACAGTACCTAGTTGTATCGTGAACTAGATCTTGCACATTTCCGCACGGGAAACAGCGAACGCGGAACAGCCGAAAAAGGTGGGCTGTATTTGATGTCTTTATTATATGTCCAGTTGGCCTCGCAGTTAAATCTACGGGTGAAATGATCTGAGTCAATATTAAACAAAAATTATACTCGTATTCTTCGTGCTTGGTTAAAGTTGTTTTACAAAGCTTGATTCAGATAAATTATGGATAATTCTAACTCTGTGTGGGTAGCCTAATTCTTACATTCTGAAAAAAAAATCAACACGAAACAGCAAATAAATTTTTGCGCACAAAAAGGATCTAATCTATCTAAATTGGTCTACATTCATGAGAAGGGTGACATAATATGTTTTCATTGGATTCTCTGCATAGTTGCCATTGTTGTCTCTATCTATCCATTCCACCACTCTAAGGTATACCGTGAAAAATATATCAGCAAGCGCCAAGCGTGAAAGTAACATAAATTTGACTTTGTCAGTTAACCCATCCCTATCAAAAACGCTCCTAATTTATTATAATTATCGTCATGAAATTTGCTAGAGCTTGGTTTCAACTTGCGACCAACAGGAGCTTCCGTAAGTAACGGATGCTCTCGTACTCTATCTATGGTAAGCCGTCCACTAGCACCGTATGGGAAATACAAATTTATGCGCGAAAAGCGATAGTCACGATCCGGCGACTCAGACGGCGGCGGTGAATTTTGGCAGTAAATTCCACTCGCTTTTCCACCCTAAAAGCGCCAGTCATGCAAACTCAAAGAAACGTAGACAAAATGCTTTACAACGTAGCCGGCACAGCTTGACACAGTCTTTCTTGCTGATCTAAAGATAGGTAAGATCTAATGATCACATTTTAACGCTGCTCCAAGGTCCGACGTATCACGATCGGGAGCTCAAACAGAAGTTCCTTAGCGAGAAGAACATACATAGATGTTGTTAGATTTTAGAGTGTTTTAGTGATTTACATAGTAGAGAAACCTCAACAACTATATGTTTGATAGTTTCAGGATAATACTATAAACTGAATGGCCTTCTTTCAAAGTCAACGCATATCCTGCTAACAATCTTTAGTCAATAACATTTTGGTGAACGGCCAGAAATTACCTTAACTACAATGAATAGCAACGCACAGTATAGAATCAATGTTTCAGCTCGTAGAGACCCTCGAGAATGAGACGAGATACTTGTGTCAAGATTACCACGCTACACTGAAGAGGCGATTTCAACAACTTGTTAACAAACCAAGCATAATTAAACTATTTAAAAGAAATATATATATATATATCTTTTTTTTTTGATGAGCTTTTATCTGGCGGTCAGCGAGTGAAACAATTTTGCCACAGCAGCAGCAGCAGCAGCAGCTGCTGTGAAATTAGGATAGACAAGCCTAGTTAACATAAAATAGGTAACAGATCAAGAGATTTTCGAATGATCTACTGCAACAGCTACAAGTTGGGGCATAAGGAAGAGGCAAACAACAAGCTTTAAAAACACTGTGTACCGGTGAAAAAAATAGTGCACATAAAATTTATCACTCGGTCTACCATTAAATAAAACAGAATATGGCTACAACTTAGTTAAACGTAATACTGAACAACGGTTATCGTTGGTATGATCGTTTCAAAAAACAAAGCAGCACACGGTAGTGGAAGCGTCTATGTAAATCTAAGTACCAATATTAAGACCCAAAGGTGGCAGCTGGGTTGAAAAATTCTCCTAACCAGATCACCTTATTATGACAGTTAGTTTTATAATGAAATTCTTCATCTAGAATTCTCTTAGAACCTATTGATACTGAGTGAATTTCGATGCTATTGATCGTTTACTTTTAAGTTGTAGTCATAAGTGAGCATGATAAAGAAAATTGAAATTTTTATTTAGGCCAGTATAAAAAAACTTCGTGTTTTTTAATGAGAATGATTTTGTGACAGTTGTCGTTTTGCTATAATAGCTAGTAGTAGCAATAGTTTTATCCAATACGGTCAATATAAGCTCGACTAAATGGTCGTATATTTAGGACGGACCTAAGTAATGTTTCTATAGCACCTATATGGCACACTTAAAAGCGTCCGACATAACGCTGATACTATCTTTGGCTTCTACTTTGACGGTCCATTATCAGCGGAGGAAGTTCGGTAGCTTTTTACGGTCTTTATCCGGTAATTTCTTTGGACGAAGCGCAACTAGGAGACTCTCTAGTTTATTCGGTGAACGACCTGGAGGAAAAACAAAAATTCGATTCAATTTGAAAGTTTATGAAGTGGCTGGCCTTCAAAAGCGACGCCAGGTAAAGTGTTACCGGCATGTCCGGTGAAGTTGTTCTTAACAAAATTGAGATATCTTTTTAGGTGTCTCAACAAGGGAAGGGTCCCACTACGTCAACATACGTAACTAAACTACAGCTCGATACATAACAACTTGAAAGCTCAAGAATTCGTTTATCTATCTTCCATCATAAAATGCGGAATTAAAATGGTTAAATTGTAAAGACTCGCGGCAAATCAGAACGTAGCCTCACGAATAAATAATAACGAAGGCAATTAGAGCTCGAATAGCCTAAGCTTTACTTCAAATTTGCTAGCAGTTCTTCGAATATTAAGCCATCTTTTGCCTCAGCGCCTAGCTTGCTCCAGCCTGTAAACCTACATTGAGAAGGGCATATATGTTGATGTACATCCGCACTGAGAATGATTCCCAGCATTCATCACTGCAGTCATCTGGCAAGGGCATTCTGAATACCTCTTGCAGGCTCACAAACAGCGTACAAAGATGCCGACTGATCCAACAACTCTCGTGTCTGATTTTAAACATTGAAGTCGGTTGGCTGACTTGTCATTGTGTCGATATTTATCAGATATTAGATGCAGACTAAATAACGACGTCTCTTTTCTACCTTCTTTGACTACCTGGCTTAATTGATTATATATATATCAATTTTGAATTGGCATATACCGTACTTCGACGGAAAGTAGATGAGGAACCAGTATCGGACTGGAGACAGTATATACCCAAGCAATACGTGAATCTTTAAATGAGAACCTTCTCGCGACAGCCGTCTTAAAAGCTAATGCTCAATTCGTACGTAGCCCAATTCTAATAAACATTTAGATAAAAAAAAATGCCAACTCATTAATGCTAAATGGGTACTAGTCAATGCCAATAAACCTAAAGGACATCTTCTAAAAGTACACGACCCTGCACGATCGAAAAAGCTTGGACACGGTAATGGCTACGATCTATTGGCTGTGTTGCATTTTGTTACTTCCGAGTTATTTGTTTGACGCCCACATACGTGGGCCGATACTGTAAATGACAAGATGAACTCCGTCTGTTGGCACTCCTACGCTCATTTCGAATCCGTCATTGTAACGCTGTTCCAAAAAATAAAACATTGTTATGTGTTCCAATAGTCTTTAATGCGTCATCATGTAGAACACATATTCTCTGTCCAATAATCGAGCTTCCTCTGAACTCCTTTCTGAACAATATATGGTCCAGTTAGTTAGAACAGAGAACAATTCAGCATGATATCATTTACAGGAGTCTGGTCTTTAAAGCTCGAGGGATTAACTTCATGCGTTATGTATAGAACAGAAATGATAGTAGGTGTTGTCAGTTCAACTAGATAGAATGGCAGTCAGCTATTGTTGTAACAACAAAAAAAAAGGTCGACGGCAGATGGTGTAGCAACGGACAGAGTTGAAGGAACTCCGTGTAGAAGTTCCTTTGTCGTGCTACTAGATAGACGAAAGTATTCACTGTAGAAAACAGTAGACAGCTCCCAGTTGATTATTGCTGGTACTCAATTAAGTACAATTATATTGAGGATTGGCTGATGAAAAATAATGTTTCACCCCAACGGCAGAACGACTTTTGACCGATTAATAAGTTTGTTGTGCAAGACGCCACACCGTGACTCTATTTAATCAAGTGACACTTCAAACTATTTCGTGTTTAAGTTCAATTACGGTATTGGCATAGTCACCTCTGTAGGTAGCTTTTATGTAAAGTTACCTGACTCAGTTAATTTTTATTAATTTCTTACGTTTTGCAAAAACGCCAGACCGATGTGGATATGTTGCATGTCCACTTATCTGTCCATTGAAGTTGTTGAGGTAGAGTTAGGACGACAGATCTCGTCCCACTTATGCAATACTGTTAAGGAAGCTATTCTCCTTTCTGTACGGACCAATGAATGATCCTTGCTAACTACGTCAGCAGTGTTTTAGATTAATATGGACCAGTAGACAGGTATTATAGAGTCAATGTTAATTTTACACTAAGGTTCGGGTATGTCCGTGTATTTACTCTTTTTGATGAATTTCGTAAATAGTGGCAACGTTTCTTAGATTATATTGGCGTTTTTCAGACTATATGTACCTATAGTTTTAGATATCGGATCAAGTAATGCGTGTTGTCGATGACAAACGTTATTGTACCTTGTCGATCTTAGGGGCAGGTGGACTTGAGCGAGGCGCGAAACTGTCACTGTAGGCTTCACATGCTGCAACAAGTGTTATATTTAGTAGCAGCGATGGCGACGGTTAAGCCAAAGGAGGTGTCAATAGCAAAGCACTAGGATCAATTGTTACATGTTTTTAACGACGCTGAATGTCAATTCAAAGCCTCACCGAAACGGCTGATTGCTGAAGGCTATGCTAACGTCGGAACTACCAAAAGCGTTGGCCCACCTATTCTCAGATGGACTGCAAACAAGTATATATATATATACACACACGTTAGAATAACACAATATTTTAGTAAAAGCGCATTGTTACCAATCAAGCTGCCGCGTCAGATGTGACTCACCGCGTATCTCATGTTGAGAGCTAGCACAATGTAAGCGGAATGCTATCTTTTGACAAATTGCTTGTTGCATGGCGCACAGCTGAAAGTGTTACCCACCCGTACGTACTCAGTACGCTCTAGTCGGAATTACGTTAGAGTTCATTGTAAATAATGTGCAATGGCGTAGGAGAAATCAAACGTGTGACACAAACTAGAATCGACCAAAGCCTAGCTCATACTATCACGGATCATGAGCCTAACAATTCACTTAGGACAAAGGTTGCTAGGTAGTGTTGATTACGATGCCGCGCATTCGTTCGTGTAGATAATAGTAATAATGACTGATCTCCCTATGGCCCAGTGTCGGGTCTATATTTTTTCTGTTTCCGGTCAGAGTGAAGTTTTTTTGAACTGTAGCATAGCGGTACTGTTTCAAACGACAGAGAGTACTGAATCTTGATTCATCAATGCAAAGAAAAGATGCTGCGAAAAAGCCGAACCGTCCCAGGTTTTGTGCGACCATCAAACTTTCGTACCCTTACACATATTCGTGTTTCGTCAACGTAACAATTCAAATGCATGGGTACGAATATGGAAGAGGAGAGTTAATGACTACTAAACAGGCTTGGCGAGAGCCAGTGTTTCAACTCTATCTATCTATCTATCTATCTGTGTGGGTATGTAAAGCCAAGCTTTATCTAAAGGATCGACGTTAGCTTCAAAGGTAAATCGATAATATCTCTATTATTTTCGATGTTGATTAGAAGAGACGGGCGTGAGAAGGTGACGGGTGATACAGCAACGTCCAACACGCAAACGTATATGCAATAGATGAACGTAAGTCCTAACTGCCTCCAGAACCCAGCTTAGATATATATGCTTGCTTAAAGCCTACTTGCCACAAGGCACGGCCCTCATAGGCAACTGCTCAAAATATTCCCAGTGCAGAATTAAATTAATATCGTTACACGAGACAAATCATTGTATTGCGCAGTTCAGTAGTACCTAATTCTCTGACATTACGTGTTAAGCTGCCAGAGAGAACTTGGTCAAACGTACCCTCAAGAGAATCGAACGAGGTTTGACGAGGTCCTTATGGTCTCGACCGGATGGTACTTACATTTCATTTGCGCATCGTCCCATCCGTCGCTTATGTTAGTTATCTGCGAAGTATCCAAATGCAAGGAACACGAGTAGTCCAAAGATGAATTCAATTAAGATTGTTCCACCACAGAAAATTTCACTGTTATAGATTTATTCATTAACTTGAATTGCTCGTCACGAGAAAGCACTGATGATTGAGTTTCGAGTTATTCGACTGCGCATGGAAGAGTCCTACCGCGCAACTGTAGGCTTTCGCCATACAAAAAATCAAAACATTTACCCAACAATCGTATCGGTTACATGAACTCAACAAGAAAACAACCTCTGATTCATCACTGACGGGTAGGAGTAGCTTGCATTTTTCCGTAAAAACTTAATCCAAATGATAGAACTGTTGCTGTGTGCATAAAAGTCCTGCGCCATTTGTGTAGAATCCTGATAGCAAGAAATTTTCAGCCTACGAAGCATTTCATAGTGTAGAAAGGCAGGTCAACGCTGTCTTCGTGCGGTCTAATCAAGCAGACAGAAAATAACGTTTGGTGTCGGTAGCAAATTTTCCTCTGTAGCTGTTCATGATCAACACACACAACGTTGCTTTTTTTTCTTTCTTTCTTTTTTGTCCTGCAGTACCGTGTGATACACCTGTTCCTACTCGTTACCTGCTACGAAACAACATCGACTAAGCAGCCAAGGTGAGCAATATTACGGTAGACGGAGTCAATACGGGCCAGAGAAGAGCGGCTTCAATTGACGAACAGACGACGCTTTAAGCAGAACAAAGTAGCTTCTAAACGAAGGCGTATTCACTGTTGGATGTTACTCTCAGACTGACTGATGGTGACATGCAAGCGGGATCACTGCGGGCGCGATACTGATTGAATGAATCGCCTCAGCCTATCGGCTATTGCTGCCACTGGTAAAATAGAGATTAGCCGTCTGTTAGCGAACTCTCCAGAATTACAAAGTAAACTCCTCGTTTGCCGAGGTTGTCTAAGTTATCAGCCTTTCATACATTGACACAAACACTATTAAACTGCTATATCGATGGCACGAGTTTTTGTCGCTGTTAAAAAGAGGAGCTGCCTGCAGAAGCCGCAACAACAGTGTGGGCGAGCACGTTGTGACGTGGGGCGCCTTTCACGGACGCGACGGTGCCCCTTCGCCCAACCGAACCGCTCTGTTCGACTCGCTGCTTTTTACTCGCGGCTGGTGGGTAGCGCTGATAGCAGCGACCACTACTGTAGCCCTTACACAAAGGCGAAATACACACAACCAGACATCAACGAACAGCCAAACATAGATCGCGACGCACAGTGTACCGCCACAGGCCACAAGCGGCGCTCCTGCTGCTGGGCAAAGTTCTCTACCTAGCCACCGAAGCGTAGGGCCTCTACCACGATCGTCGCCGGTACCGCCAAGGCACACAAGCGTATAAGAGAGAGGGCAAAACCCACACAGACAGGAATAGTCCCTCGGTGAAAGAGGCGAACGCTGCGCCCCCTGGAAGTCGGGCCAGAAAACGTGCGCGAAAAAAGTGAGTCAGACGAACAAGCCGATTGTTAACAGCAATGAATCCACCTGCCAGCTTAACAATGTCAGCGCTTGTTGTGCACTTTGTGGTTGTCGTCATGAGGGAGTAGCCTGAAGGCTTTTTCAGAATTATTCTCCGTAATATGACGCTAGATTTGAAGCCGCGGAATTTGAAGGCGGTAATTAAAGCTATCGAAACACGTGACTTAATGTTATACGTTCCCATATCTTATTTGAACGTATATTATAGCAAATAACTGGAACAGGTTACATCAATAATAATAATAAGGCACACATCAATAAAGTACCAAAAGCCTAAAGTCAGGAACGCAACAAATTTAAAATGTACAAATTTTATAGATCGTTATTTGGCTTGGAGGAATTACCGACCAAGTCCAACCATGCGGTAAGTGTATGTTTCATATTTCCTGCATTAAAGATATACTTGACTTTTGGTTCTCGGAGCGGGTGTATACCGCATTGTAGAGCCAAAGCGAGCGACCTTCGGCTTCGTATTTACATGAATTGTCAAGCTAAGGACAAACGTATTATCCGATATCCTTTTTAAGTCAGCTCAAATAATATGATAATAAATGGGTGCAGTGGGAATACCCGAAACCAATAAACAGAGACCCATGAATAGAAGCTGCGTTTCATTGATGTTTTATATTTATTTGCTCATGCTTATTTTTTAGCTAGATCGACATACACTATACTACACGTCCGAGTAAATATAGAGACTTAGTTTTGCAACGTGCTGACAAACCCCATACTTTCATGGTAACGAGCAATGATATATATCTTACCCCACACTTATTATACCCCCATGTTCGCTATAGGCGACTAATTGATAAAAAACGCATCGAATACTCTCACCACCATATTTATTAGCTTTTCCTTAGAATCGAGCAATAAAGACATCATTGCTCCGAACGACACTGTTTTAATGTGTGGAAATTGTGTGTATAATATATATAAATAAACAAATAGATATCTCAATAGTCGATGTTTTTTTTGAATTTTTTTCATTTTTCTGAATTTTTCTCATAATCAATACAAGCGTTTTAAATATGCTCTTGGCTTTCAAAATCATTAGTTTCAAGATTTTAATGGACTTATGATAGCCAAACCGAGAAGTGGGCATGAGGTCTACTCTAAGGGTAAGAGTTTTGCGTAAAAAGGACACACGCAGCAAATTGAGCATACATAACTTATTTAAGGATCACAACTTAGGGTTGAATGAATTCACTATAGAAATAAGTTCCGCGGCGAATAAGCGCAAATAGTTGCCACATTAAATATACTATAATGGACTTCTGTTTCCTTTTTTTTTGGCACCTGAAACCCAAAACACACCCTTTTTCGTTTTAATTCATTTTTCTTACTTCAAATTAATAGTAAATTTTAACTTCGATCAAGCATAAAAATATATGAACAAATACCGACTGGGTTTTAGCATTATGTATTATTTATCCAGCTTACCTAAGACGGACATGGTCAAACAGACAGGCGCACGAAACGCATTGTTTCACACCTCATTGCCGACGAAACCTTGCGCTAAGCTTGTGTGACCCATATATTGATATGGGACATGTATTAAGCCTAACAAAACTGGCCTGAAGATCCACGGGTGTTTGGAGTGGCCTGGCTTTCTTTGCGCCCTTCGCTTGCTAGCAAGCGTCGGCGTAATACTACCGAGTGCATTCTTTACTCTAGCCCAAACGTCCTTCTCTATAAAATACCGGGCTTTTAATTGCCTAACGGGCTAAAACACTCGGGTGGCTCTGAAGACCGGTTGAAAAAGCAATACTTTGGGCCGGGAAAAGCAGGCCTTTATCAAGGTTCGCTTTTTTCCCGGACTGGAGACCTTCATTGTTTAGTCTCTTTGGAGCTTTGTGTTGTTGAGCCTTGATCGATGCAGTGAGTGTGGCATCGTTAGCGAGGGTCGCGGCGGGTTTGCAGTTTTATACAGCTCTGTCACGGAACTGAATAGCGGGTACAAATCTTAATTTCGCCTAGCATCCACCTTGAGTCCATGCTACACTGGAGTACTGTGTCAGGACATCTTTTTTTTTTTCTAAACTAACAACAAGGAAACGTCAGCTGCATACTGAGCGCGCCCAAGATATGCCTTAGATTTTTCTGCGGGGCGTAATATCGGGCCAGCTGAGCTCTTCCTACGAATTCGAGCCCAAACCAGGCCATTCGCGCTGTGTTCCTTATATTGCCTAGAAGAACATGAAACCCCATTTTCAGGCCTAATTCGTCCTCTAGAACCCACTTACCTTGCAGGAATTATTCAAAAGTTTCGCCATCGCTTAAAGCGGAAAAAATGTTCTGGCAAGCCAGAACTCACCTGATAGCCGGTTGAATAGTTCCTTCGTGGTAGCATCTTTTACGACCTCAAAATTATACCGCACGAGAGCATAGCTTTTTAAAACCTCCAAAGTCTGGGATACCTGCGGTCTTCAGGCCAGCTCCGCCGGTAAGAACTCAAATACACTTATTCATTATTTTCATTATCTCGTCCAAGGTTAATGCTGTCATCAAGCTAACGTGGACCGAGATTAACGTGGTTATCAGTTGACAAAGACGAACGTTTCATTCATTTGCTCTAGTCTTGTATACGTGTGTCCATGCTTGTTCCAAAACATCGTGTTAAACTACCTAGTTTATATCAATGATTAGGCCAGAAAGATTTCTAAGTTTTTTTTAATGTCCTCTAAAACTCAATAAATTATATTTGGAAAAAATCTAAAAGATGTAATTTCTGCTAAGAAAAGCCTAGTACCATATGTCCTTCAATACTTTATGTACGTTTTCGAAAGTAGGTAGAGTGTGTATAGAATTAAAATTAAGAAG
>NW_019211454.1:69036411-69085205 GCF_002443255.2 Varroa destructor
TGCAAAATTAAAAGTCAGAAAGGGTGACCTTTTGCATCAAAACGTTTTATATGTGTTTTATTTGGGATTCTTTACAAAATAATCTTTTGAAAAGGGAAATGCGCCTCAAACACATATAGAAGTGAGTATTGAAAGTCATGTCATACTTAAAAATATAGAACGACAAATTAATATGACTATAAAGTGTTCACCATCCTCTAAATATGATAACATAGCATTGTCTTTATCCGCAGCTCCCCTCCATCTAATCTCTTCATACAAATTTCTTCGTGTACTGGATTCAGACCCCGAAGAGTCCTACAATACCGTGCGATACTGTGTTTCTATCAAGTTCATTTTGAAGTTACAGCGTACCACCTTCTGTCGACAAGGAAAGGCTAAGATGCGCAAGTTTGAAACGGACTAATGTTGATGTAAAAACCCGTTGCAGGTATCATTACTCATCGGAAACATCCCCAAGACTTCTGAATCGCAGGGATGAAGGAAAGAATTCATCTCCAGCCTCTAAACCTTTCAAAGGACTGACGATCCTACGGAGTAGGATCCTACGTTGTCAGCGTCAAGCAAGAGGTGGAAAAACGCCTTTAGCGAAAGATAGAATCTTTCAAAAGAAGAGCCTCTGTATGAGATGATACGAAGAACGATATGATGGATGAGGGAATAAGAAATTTGGATTGGTTCGTCGTCGACGATGCTCTCGATGGAAAACGCGCTTCCTGTTGTGGCAAACACGAAAAAGAAAATGACTGATTGTCGATAGATCCTTTTAGTAAAAAAATTACTTTCGTCAATTTTATTTGCGATAAATTAACAGGCTATTACAAACATATCCAGTACACTTCAGTATTGAATAACTTTAAACTAGCTGGGCTAGAATGATCTATGTAGGTCCGCATAACTACCTAGCGATAATGTGAAATTGAAGTGAACAGGTACCACGGGCGAGAAAGCCTTCCATGGCCCTTAAGCTAGACGTCTGTCAAAATCAGAAATTTCAACCTACACAGAATATTAGGCTGTTACAAGCGAATCCGGCGGACTTTACAATTTGGGGTTCCACATGTAATTTCTTCACCTATAGCTTTTCAAAGTTAATCGTTAGCAAGATATGCTTGCCTACTATTTTCGCTTTTTGATGCATGGAATGTCTCCTAACCACGAAAACATAGAGCGTGGAAATGAGCAGGTTCAGGCCATCGTTGGATATTTTTTGCTCAATCCAGGAAGTGATTGACGCATGGCGACGACGTTTCGCGCTGTCGTCACATAACAAGGTTATGTGTTTTGTTTAAAGCTTCGTTGTCTAATGTCTTCAGCCACCTTCGATGAATTTCCGCTACGTTATGGCTTTCGAGAAAACACTGAACATTGATTTTTGAGACCAAATGACGCTTTTTCTTTTGGACTCGTTTATCCTGGAGTGAATCTAGTTTCCGATTTTCACTTACAAGTTTCCGGAAGACTAGAGTATTTAGCAGTAAAATTTTGTCTGCCAGAGGCACATATTTCAAAAGTTATTCAGTTTCAAAATTTGCCGGGTTTATTTGTAATGGTTCAGTATATTAAAAAATTATCTATAATGTGTACAGTTAAGGTGGATGAAACTTAGTTTCACAAATCTGAGAGCAAGAAACGTTTTTATACTTACATTGTCTATGTGTATAGCTCTCTATAGAAATATATCAAGTCTGTCGAAAATTTTGTTTCGCGCATCAGTATGCGATGTTTATATGTACCATTAAAATTCAATAGCACACGCAGCAGCAACTTAAGGATTAAACAACGTACGGAACTTTGATGCAATCCAAATTAGACTTAGCTCCTATAACTATTCAGAGAGAGCCATGCTTATGGAGATTTGAATGAGTTTACCTGACTGATTAGTGAAGATGCCGCTGAACCATCAGTTAATATATCAATGAGTGAAGATACTCTAGATACTAAGTTGACGTTGAGGCGTTATTACAAAATCAGATTTTTTTCTTTACTTTTTACTGACATACTTTTAAAATAAACCTACTTTGAATTTTGTAGAGGACTATTTGAATCAAAAGCTAATCGTGCTAGAGCATGCTGATCAGCACCCAAAGCAACCGCAAACATTAGAGTAATCTTTTTAACAAAAAATGCTCGTACTGTAAACCAAGGTTAAAAGCACAAGAAAATGGTTAGGATACTTTCTACGGGCTCTAATCAATTTTTTGGGAGGTATGATGGCAAGTGAAATGCAATGTATGTTTTATGAGTAATGCAACTAAAAACTTCAACAAAATGTTCGAAAGTACCGGCATAGATTCCTGCGTTATATTCCATTGTATTATGTAGCAAGGGTTTAAACAATAAGTTTCACCTAGCAGTTCGATCTGCTCGCCGAAGAAATGCTTACGCCACATTTCAACGTACTCCTGAAACGATTGTATACGTCTGTATGATTTCCATATCGTATCTGCACCAACTGAGCGCAGGACGACGGATCCACGACCGGCGGCGTTGGTTAATGGTAATTAAGCTCTGATTGCGACACCCTGAGCTGTCCGCTCAGCACAAAGCACAGCATCTGAAATGTGTCATAGCTTCTCGGAGCAATAACAGAGTAATAAATTCATAGGTTTTATTTGTACATAGAGTATCTGCAATTTTATTTTCGCAGGTTTCATACCTATCGTAAAAAATTACGAGCCAAATTTGATAAAAACGACCTATCTGACGTTACGTTATCCCCTTTGTTAGCTAAAGTGTTTTCGATTTGTGTCATCGAACCTTACGGGGCGTTCGACTTGAATAAGTAGAAAAGCATCTTAGAGAAGTGCATTAAATATGCGGTAAGTATTAGTTAATATACTATTTGTAAGCATGCCTCTTACAATCGGCTTCAAGCTTCTTTCCGTAATACGAAAATTTGAAAAAATACTTCGCGATAAAAATGTATGTGTTCGTCCCTGGGAGGCGGGAAAATTTAAATGTATACCTAGCATGTGCTGACTATATTTTCAACACTCCTGAAATACAGGACATGTTGGTGATTATATTGTTTGAGCCTACTCATTTTCGATTCGTGTAATAATCTCCAACCTTCCTACATATCCGTAATAAAAGAAAAAACTATGTAATGGTGTGATAAAGAATTCACGCCGTGAAGAAACTTCGGATTTCGTACGATTGTGTGACTAAACAGACATCAGCCGTGCCCTTATTTTTGTCTATTCTTAGTTTGACGTACAATAGGCATAATATCACAGTATGCTTTCATGGAAATCCGAGTGTGTACGCCCTATTTTCTTTGCTGAAGCGGGAAATGTCTGCTCGATCCTCGCCATAATGGAACATTCTCCAGTATTAAAGAATGGCTTTACTGAATGATGTGTCAGAGACTGCCGACTGTATTGTACCTCTGTTACGAAAACATGAAAAATTACGTTGACATATTAATTAGCGACAGAGTAAACGTTTACCTTGAAGCAAACTCGAAGTTTCCAGCTATATATGATTTTTTTTTTTAATGAATGCTCTTTAGAGAGAGACAGTGATCTTTCAAATTAATTGCAACAAAACTTGAAATAAAGTACAGGCTAACTGCTTAATAGCATATTGTTCATATAAGATATCCTTACACGTTTTATAGCAAAAAATTCGAATTGATGCAGGATAGACAACGAAATTTTAAAAAAATATTGCTTTTATAGTACGAAGAATAGTATTTATCCACCGGCAAAAATATTGAGTGTAACGTCCAGTCAGCGAGGTTTGTGACCAAGTTGTGAGGGCAATTGGTCAAGGTCTTCATTATCTTAAATCGCTGATTGTCTAGCCATATTGTCATAAATACTCGCTTCACCTGTGGCACAATAATTTATACCAGTCATGTAATACAGCCGTCATGTAATATTAACTTATGGAAAATTTCGTAAGTCTCTTTGCCCTTCTCGTGCAATCTAAATTTTACCACATGAACAAGAAATAAAATGACAGCGAGGCAACTTCCTACTTTTTTGTGACGTCTCCGCCTATGGGATCATTCCTTGTACTTTTTTTGGGCTTTACATGTAACTTCCTCCACCGTTTAAACATCAAACGGGCCGAGTTGTATGACAAATAAAGAGGCGTCTATAAGGGCAATCTATGTAGACCCCTCTTCGGGTTTTCCCCCTGCTGTTCTTAATTGCTTGTCCATTGGTGGGTCGTTAATGGCGGAAAGACCTTTAAAGCCACGCATGAACTAATGATGTCATGTAACATTTTTTAACAATTTTTTTAGCTGAGTAGTGGCCTGCATTTAATGTTTCATTATAGTGGACGAGCCCCTTTAAACCTCACCAAATGCTCTGAGGTGGCCGCTTAGAGCATTATCTACAGTTAACCGATCTTTCTTGCCGAAAATTGTTGTGTACAATTTTTTTCACGTGCATCATCTATTTTGTGCCTAAGCAGCTTTTTTTTCTTTACTGCGAGCAATAATGTGCTTGCGCTTGAGAGGTCGGCAACTGCACTTCAGCTAGGTACATATGGAATCGATGAATACACGTCATTTAGGATAATGCGTGACATAATCTCGTGAAGAAGTAACTTGAGGTGATCGGGTCGCAAACTACACGCAACGGGCAGGACGCGTAGTTTGTCAACAGCCACTTGAGCGACCGTATGGAGCGTCGTTTGCAATTTAGATCAGACCTCCCAACCTCAAGTAAATAAATATCTTCAGCAAGAAATTGCTCGCTATAGCGCCCGGAGACTGACATGCGCCACGATATTCATGTAGATTTCAAGATTCACACTCCTTCAAGTTCAATAGGCTGGCAGATTGCGATTAAACCGTAACGCGAACCACTATTCCAGCCAGTGTTATGGATATTATAGCACCGACATCTCTGCGCCACTGCATGTCTCCTCCTTACCTTTAGGTAAAATTCTGAGCTCCAAAATGCTGAAATGCCAAACCGCGCCCGATACTGCTCGTTTCTATTCAATTGTACGTGTAATCCTCGTTTGCTCAGCTATACTTTCACCAGCAAAAAAGGTAGCGACAAGTGTCGCACAGCGTATGTAGTTCTTGCGTTCAGGTTTTGATTTCACAGAAAAGCTTATCTGACGAATTAAAGCAAAACACAGCATGCCACATCTCAACGCAGTGGACTCGAATAATAAAATATGCAAATGGCTACAATTTAATGTTTCATATCTTAAATTGTAACTGGTAGTCCATCTAATTTCGGACGACTTTTGGGGAGCAGCGGGCACGAGTTGGCCATTCTTGGTACTAGAAAAGAGCCTGCCCTTTCTAAGACAAAACAAGAAACCCATTATGGCGAAAAATAGTGCTTCTTTTTCAAAATTCGAGCAAAGATCACCTAATATCCTATTTGTTTAAGCGGGACAAACCCCCCGACCAAGATAGTAAACTTCCTGGATTATGCTATTACAAATACATATTCTGCTGCGCAGGGTGCGGAAACAACATAACTGGAAGTTCAGAAAAATAGAGGAAAAATAGTATGAATTCAAGGTTTAATAGGTGTTGTTCAAGTGCGAATGTTTGACGATCATTTCGTTGCGTCCAGGTCGTTGGTGAAGAAGGTTGATATATAATAAGACTACCATGTCATGGATCGTGCATGAAGGCTTCTCGTGTATATCATATGTCATAAAGGTTATGTAAGGCTCTTTAGGGCCGATAAAACCAGGGTATCTTATCGGTGTCGTTTGATCCTCAATTCTCACAAGCGTAAAGCAGTAGGTCGCCTTCGATTATTCTTTGACAAAAGAATTGATCTTCGATGCAAGGAAATAAATTGCAGAAATGCTTGCTCACCATTTAGAAGTTGTGCTATTTATAGCCAGAAAACAATTCTCAGACTGACATTAGTGTTTTGAGCGTGACGTCCAGTAAAGGAGACGTGTCACCGAATTTTTTGGCACCGGAAAGGCGATCGCATCCCCAAAGAAGTTTATATGCATGTTCTACAAACTGTCATGTGACCGTAGATAAGTTAAATGTATAAAGAATAATTTTGCGTCTTTCGGTAAGATGGTACAACGGCTCATAATAGTACCCTGTGTCGGGATTGGCCGTCCAAGAATGTAAGCATGTTCCGGAATGAGTACATTTTGCAATTAGACAGGTCAGATTTGCATCTTTTAGACCGGCATGCATGAGGCGTAGTTGACCGCGAGTCCATTCTGGGCAGAACAATGTCAATTCGCCTACTAGTGCCATCAGAAGGGCGTTCGCAGGTTTGCAAATTTAAGATTCGAAATGAGCCTCTGAGCGACACACTCTGAGGTACCGAATCGATGCTGTCATCGCACTGAATGGTGGTTGTATAGATAAATATGACCGCAAAGAATAAGATTTTTGGAAAAAGCAAAAAAAACGTTAAATATTTTATTTTGTTATTGTTTCGAAACAGTTTTAGACAGGCGTCATAACTAAAAATCCTTTAGAGAGAGAGAGAGAGAGAGAGAGAGAGAGAGATTTGAAAACCTTTTTTGAAAGCTTTTTTTTAAATGTTTTTTGGATTTTACACAGCCTTGACTTGCTCTGTGTTCATACAATGTGACAAAGATTCCACTGTGTAAGAAAACAGGCACAATCTTCTCATTTCTCAAACGAGCTTTCTGCTGACAAGCTGAAGGCTTTAAGATAGGCCTGCGTGCTGGTTAGACTGACTATCGTTTACTTGAAGATCTCCATCACTTGTGCCAAAAATACCAAGCCCAATTTTTCCCGGCAGTAACCTTATAAATAAGCCGTCGTTGAAATTTCATAAGTTTGCTAATATGAGAGCGTATTAGGTTGGAACATACGTGATGGGGGGTTTTGCCTAATAGAAGACCGAACGTCTTCTTCAAATCCAACCACTAAAACTAATTTACTATGTATTTCCCACTGCCTTCCATCTCTAAGCCAGTTCATTAATTCCTTCTCGCCAAAAATTTGCAGCTCTGCTGTGAAGGACACCCTCATTATTATCAGATGTACAGTTACGGGTTTTGATTGCTGCTGCTGTAGCCCGTCAGCGTGTGGTCTATGTAATATAATAGGTACAAAACAATTTCCCACTGTAGGTGTCGCGCGGTAGCTTTAATGTCCTTTGCCGTGCTGAATTGTCACGGAGCAGGATGACGTTGCTCTTCTTATTGAACGCTTCCTGTTGAATATCCTCGTTCTATTGATGTTAAAAAACGTTGTTGACCGTCTTGTTCTTCTGAAGTTCAAAGTCTCTATGTATAAGACCCTTCTACTTTCACCAAACCCAAATTATGGTCTTCTTTGGATAGAGAACTTTGGCTGGAAGCTTAGGTTTATATCCTGGAGCTAACGATATCTTCACTTCTTCAGGTTAATGTAGAGACATTGTTTCTTGTCATCCGTAGGAATTCGCTGCTGGTCAAGATATTGAAGATCGATAAGAAGCTCTGCTTTCTTGGGCGCCTCACGTACAGCACACTCAGACTCCTAATGTCTATCAAAACTCCCTTCCTCTGTAATGCCTGACAACGATGTTGTGTTCGCAGCCTGTCTTCACGGCCAATTAATGAGTAGTTTGCAATCTTAGGTCTTTACCGACATCGTACAACCGGGCGTGGTGGGATACATCCTCCAAATCCAAAATCCAATTTTTGGCCAATAAAATTCACCTAATAGTTTTCGTAATTGTATAGTACAAACATTTCGTGCTAGTTCAATAGCTCCACGACGAAGATGCACTTCTGTGAGCACTAATGTAAAATCAGTTCACTGTATGGAGAGGAGAGATAGCACTTTCAAATGGTATATAAATGTAGACAAGGAGTGGACAGGTAAAAGACTCAGAAAATACTGAAGACTGTAATTACGATAGCCTAATTCGACAATTTAAAAACGATCTATTAAAAAATACATTACATTTTTAGGGCTTATCTACTTGACAATTTGTCACATTGGGTCTATATAAAAAATATAAAATATTTACGTAAATTGTCAGGGGACATATATATAAACTTCGACGCATTTTCAACATGTGTGTTATTCCCTTATTCTATCCTATAGCCGTCGAAGTATTCTTTGGCAATTGTATGACTAACTGCCTAAAACGAATGATTGTGAAACTAATTTAAAAAACATGCAAAGCTAGCTTCGGCCTTATGCTCCTCCCAACAGCGGCAGAATGCAGCCCTACATATTTTGCCGAAACAAACCCATAGACCGATAGAGTGAGTGACCAAGAGAGGGAGCAAAAGGCAGGAAGGAAACAACAGGAACCAAAGTCTTAGCAGAAGCTGCAAACGGCAGACTACGTCCTTTCCACCCACTGTGCCCCACTTCCCTTCCAGTGCAGCGGTCACCTCATCACAACAATACAGTGAGGCCTGGGGGAGCTCCGATCCACTATCTACTACACTCACTACATTCACCACCACGACCACCATTTTCCTTTCCATCCCATCCGAATTTTCTCCTAGATACACATATACGCACTCCGACACTTGCAATGACTGGCCCCTACTTATTTTTCGCGGCCGCCCGTCCACACGCTTAGTGGCTTCGTAGGGCGTGTTACCACCAGGCGTCCGCTATCCGTATCAACCGGTGTCGGCGCCCTCTCTTTATGGGTCCGAAATTACTTTGTTCGCCGTTGGCGGTCCCCATCGGTGACCCCTTTGCAGGGAAGCGCTTAGACTTCGTTCTTTTTCAAGTCCCGTCCTTCTAGAGAAAGCATAGTTTCGATATTACAACTTTAACGACATGCGCCCCACGATCACCTTTCGTAGAATGCCCGTCCGCGTATTGCCTGAAGGCAACGCTGCTAAGATACAGAAACGAAGTCTCCTCTATCGCATTGCTGCTTATAAGTTCGACACCCATATAGAGCTGCGCTTGCTGTTTGTGGAAAAAAAAAACGGCTATATGCACCTAAACTTTATACTATTCACGTTCGCCATATATAAAATAACATGTATATATATTGCTACATTTACCCTACAATATTGGTGTTAGAAAATATAGCCCGAAAGCGAAAACAATGGCAACCTACACATTTAGTTATGTAACTAATGATAATAAGAAATTGAAAAACGATTTCTAAATTTTAAGAGGTGTTCCATCAAAGCAGATCTATATGTTCATGGGATTCTATCTGTGTGTTAGATATAAAGCTTTATTTACTTGAATAAGCTCAGCTAGAGTTAAGAACACAGTTAACCTACGGCTGTTACTAATGGGCGAACATGTTTGAGCGTGGTTCATAGAACTCTGTGCTATGGGTACAAGCTTTTCGAAATTAAACATCTTCTCTTTCAATACTCCACTATTAATAACACAAACAAGATGTACTCATATACTCGGCCATTACAATACAGACGCAATTATACAATAACTGAGGTCAAATTAGCTGGCTCTTGCTTGTGATTATCCCCGACAATTATTATGATGGCCAGGCTTGAGTCACAATCGGCGATAAACTATTCCTACTTCCAATTGATCAAAGTTGACGTAACGTTATTTTTATTAACGCCCAAGCTCGGTTGCCTGCGTTAGCAGTACATTCGCTCAACATCACCAGTTAGAGAGGTTCATAAAAAAATTTAATTATAAACAAAGCGCGCTGGAAAAATCTATTCAGTTCTCATGGGTGTAAAGGAGTGGCCTCAAGAGAGTTCTTCCGGAACAATTCGCGGGGTTCTACTTAGTTCCATAGGGACCGATCTTCTCGTGCCTCTCCTCTCTCATCGCCACCTCTCTGTGAACATCAGCGCGGCTTCGCATAGCCTACACTGAGCTCTTAAGCCACTTTACGTACCACCTTTCATGGTTTTCTTTTATTTTCGTTTTTTTAGCGCAGAAGAGGTAGTACAAAAGGACATTCTTCTTTTATTACTCGTTGCCCCAAGTCACCTGCGGGGCAAACTTAGGCCGAACTTTTTCATCCTCCGAGCGCTGCAGTGCGCGTATAGAGGTACTAAAAGCAAAATGAGCAAAAGTTCATAAGTCGTTCAATGTCCTAGGAATTTTTTTTGCGAAATAATGCCTTTGCGTGTCTTGTTTCATATTTCCCTTGTGATACGATGAGATGTATGATATCACGTATCATCAGGTTGGTATCCTTTGAATTGTAGACTCCGATATGTCTTAACTCGTTCATACCTAAACTTGCCACGTGTTACGCTTTCTAGGAAATCTGCAACATTGATAAATCAAGTAGTAAGCACCGTGACGTGCGACGAACAAGATCTCTAGCGGGACAAATAATTCTCAAAAACCGATCCAGCGAAGTCCTTGAACTCCGTGTCATGCTGGGAAGGTCCTTCTGCGCTTCCTGTCTTCACAGATCATTGTAATATAATGTTTTAGCTGCCTGATTAAGCGAGAAGAAACCTATTGGAGCACTGGTATACAGTCTGTTTCAATCGCACCCATTAACTACAACTAGTCAATGGCATCGTAAAACAGCATAACGGTTTTCTATTTGTAGGTAATCGATTAACCTTAAGTTACCATTGAGTACAACATGCATATACACAATACAAAATTCAAGCTAATTCAGCACTTCATCCAGAAATTCAGTATTGTGAAGGGGAGGAATACATGAACGAGTTATCCAGTAACTTTAACTGATAGAAGCGTGCAAACTGAGTAAAAACCAAAATGTATCAAAACAATGTTTCGTGTTGAAAAAGAAACCCCTTTTGTTATGCACTTCTGGGAAAGCCAGCGGGCAGTATGTTACCGACAAGGAAAAGACTCCCGGAGGAGTTAGGTTTGACAAGAAAAGAAAAAGAGTTCGTTCCCAGAGGCAGGCCATCAAGGTAATTGTCAATCCGGTATAGCTCGTAGCAGACGGCAGGCCCTGCCATATCAGATTATTCGAGGGAATTCTCGGTTGCAGCTCTGCCCAGGTTGATCGGAGGAAGCCATATTGTAGCAACCAGTAAAAGAGAGGGACTATGAAAAGTTTGTACACGCGATGCAGCAGACTTAGTGAATGACTGACAAGCACGCGAACGTTCAAGGCTCTTGTCTATGATATTTAGGAAAGAAAGTCGCGTATCATTGCAGACAATAATCGCTACAAACGACGTCCATCGTACGTCTGATGAACGTAAGATCGTAATTATTGGCCAATTTCATAAGGCCATCTAGAGATTTTATCACGCCTTATCGGGCCTGGTCAACTACGTCTATGTATCTATGCGGTTTTTTCATGCGCCTTCTGCTTTCTAATCGTGTGACGACATTGCTGCTAAAAAGAGCATGTACGATGCAATGACAATACGACAATTACGACAATATACAAAAAATCATGAAAAGCGAGTAATTCAGGTATCCTATTTGGTTTCCTTTCATTCTTGGGACCATATACATGGTTCGATATGTAATATAGTAATTATCATTAGTCTGTTTCACTCGGTGATACCAACGTTGCTGTGACTATAGCTTATTTTGAAGCGAATTTCAATAGCTTCATGTTGGGTTTACGAAGGACCACACGGAAGAGCACTGGACTGCAATAATCAGGCTCACACAGAAAAATGATCGCAATTGTCTGTGGGTTGGAATATTGAAGTGTGCAACTGGCAATGTAGCTGAGAAAGTTAAGGAATGTAAAGTGCCCCTCTAACTAAGCAAAATCGGAAAAAAAATCGAAAACAGTATGTAACGCAATGACGAGAAAGGTTAATTCTAACCAAACCACAAAAAGAGTGGTTTTTCAACTGGGTCAGATAATGTCAGAATGCGGAATCTCTGTTTATCTTTAAGGACCCTCAGACATCGTATCAAAACTAGTGTTTTTAATTCATCTAACTATAAAAAAAATTAATCGGGGGGTCAGCTATAAAAAATAGCTAAAGTGAGCACAAAAAATTCGTTCCAAATGGCATAACCAAATTTCAGAGTTTGACAACTGAAGACTAGAAAAGGGTCGGTTTCTCACAAGAAGCGCATTTTGGGACTTTAGTTACTGACACTCAACAGATCTATAGACACTCTAGCAAAAGGTTTTATGAGTCTTTGTGATTCAGCAGGTCCAAGATCCCAGCGGAATAATGGTCCGGGCTGTGATTTCTATCCACGACGCAGGAGACTTTCGTTCACGTCATAATAAAGCGTCTCTGAGGTATTTAGCACTATTAGTGGTCAGGTTCTATTTCGGCCGTAGCCTGGAAATTTACCCAACTTGAATCGGATTGTATTGTAACGGGTCAGGTCGTTGGCTGACGACTAACAATTATAAAAGCTGGCAGCTAAAGCCTTTACCCTAATCGCGTTCGAGTTCGCAGCTGTTTATTGCGCACATTCTGACCATAACACCCGGCTATGACTACTAGCTATGTAGCGTCTGCACGGCGTTCGCATGTCTCCCATGCGACTGGGCCTTCCGCAATTCGGTATCTGAATGCTCAGTGCTAGGCTCCCCGGTTGACCAACGGCTGCGTGCCGTCGCCATATCCTTCGGTTTACGGCCACCATCGTAGTACGTACCCAACGCCTGCATTTCATGGAGTCTTTACGGCCCGAATTGGGCAACCTCGTACCGTATAGTGGCGCTTGTTCTCCATACGGCATACGTGCGGTCTCCTTTGCCAATCAACCCTTCTTGTGGCAACGCTAACTCTGCTCGAGCTGTGCTTCGGACAGTTGTCCGGTCCCTGGGTCTGGTGCCTTGGTCACTTTCATAAACTTCGTCGGGTACGGGTTTCTTTGCCCCTACGAACTTGTCCGATTGAGTCCGACCATATATCGGCTAACAGCTTAGGCATATATATATATATATATATATATATATATATATATATTCCTAAGCTTAGGTAATATATAAAAGCTTAGATAATATAATATATGATAATCCGGAGTATTTACTAAGCTCAAGATTTGCAAAACGTTAAGTAAGATAGTCGTATTAAAGTGAATTGAAATTAAATTACTTAGAAATTATTTAGATGTAATTAAATTATGATTTAGCTTCTTAGTACATCGGAATCATATTTGTTCAAGTGTTGACCGTTAATAAAACGTAATTCGAAAAATATTATGAATTGGCCATATGAATTGGCCAGCAAAAGATATGTCTCGTCCATTGGGATAGCATGGGAGTAACGCTGGGGACTTGTAACCTTAGGGTTCCACGTTCCGATAACGGGAAGCGCATATAAATCGATATTATCTATACTGGCAGACTTCTCAATGAAGTTAATTATAGTAAATTCCGTGTTTTAAACTTGCCATTACCTTTTAGACTAATGGGGTCTTACCGTCTATAAATTCATGAAAAATTAACAATTCCAATCAAAAGTGTTTTTCCGATGGCTTATCAAAATGGCAGCATAGCGACCATCAGTTACCTCGCACAGCTTAAGAATACACCCCCCCCCCCCCCCCCTCCAACGGTCCTATCCGGTTGCTTTATTCTCGAGTTAGCTTTAGGTAGCGGATATGTTGTTCTTACCTCATATGCGAAACGAAGCTTGAAATTTTACCTTGACGAGTTACAAAAGGCGGTGCAAAGAATTGTGTGGGGGATTTTATTGAGTTTCAGCAAAGCTGAATCAGCGGACACACTATGGTAATCATTAGAATCACGCTGGTGCCTTTCAAATGCCGGGGAAAAGAGTAAAATCTAGTAGAAAGCTGCATTGAAGAGGAATAAAAGTTGCCCGTCTTCGTAGCCACGAGGTATCTATCGCCTTCGCCATTATTCCATGCTGGCCAGCCTTTTCTATACGTATATCTTGCATATACTGGCTTACCTTGTCCGGCCTATGCTTTTCAGCTAGCGTTTTCCTGTCGCCTTTGCCTTAAGATCAACGCTCGATACCGCTCCTTTTTACAAGCTCTCCAAACGAGTACTACAACAACAAAACGGTCCACATGCTACCGCCGTTCATGAAGAAACCATGGAGACACGTTCTCAAGCCTCTCGTTGGATCTAATGGACTTTAAAGTGGACAGCATCTGGAAGACGGCTTCCATCGGCCTTACCTGTCTTGCTTCGTCTGCTATTTTGCAATAATGGGTAGATGAAAGTAAACGCTTCGTCCCCAAAAGCCGGTCTGCCACAATGACGCTTTGGAACAGTGGTGTTGTTGCTGTCGTTGTTACCGACAGGCTGACCCAAATAATGGTGCACAACTGCGAAGTGAGATCCGGTTTAACAAAAAACAATTTATTCTTTTAAGTTGCTCAAAAATCTGCTTTTTTTTTTGACGACGCTAATTTCTGTTTCTGTTGTTAGAAAAACCCGTATCGGCTTAGCGCTAAAGGAGCGTTTCTTATCAGCTAGTACAATTGATCGTCGATTTCTGTTAAATGTCGACGCATATTTTAGATACCGTCCGTAGTTCACTAACGTGGAACACGTTATTTAGTCAACAAAGATTTTATTAAGTCACAAAATTGTTTAGTTAATTCATCAAGTATGTTCAATTGCTAAAGCAAGTACATTGATATATAGTAAAACATGTAGTTTTAGGTAGAACAGATGTTTTAAAAGTTGCTACCGCTATTGCTTACACAGTAAGCATGTCGCAAGAGTCATATAAAGTGCTAATTATAATATACAAATAGAACAGATGCAAATGAAAACGTTAATTTATGCTTAAAGCACGAGCTGATATGCGATTACAAGCCCCACATTTTACCGTTCCGTCAATTCGTATCGGCGTCTGTTGAGTATTCCTTTGTACACTAGGCCCTGCTTCAAATGATGTCTCTTTCGGATCCTGCAGCTATTCCTCGGAATCTTCTACGCCATCGCTTCTGTTTCCCCCTTGTGAGCATAACCCATAACCATATTTCAGGACCGGCAGGTCGGAAGGAAGCCGCGGACGTTTCCACCTTCATTTCCGGATGCTGTAAAAAGAAATATCAGCTGCAGTCATCCTCTTTGTACGAGCGCGTTCGGTTTAACACAAACCTCACGTAAACGAAACACGCAGAAGTGCAAAGAACAAGAAAACGTCAAGTCAACCACCTGCAGATATTCTACAGATGTATGTTGCATAATTGTCTTTTTTTTGCAGAGCCGTGAAAGTATCTATTATAAATTAATGCTACCTCGAAACTTTATACGAGGGGTCCCTATTGGTCCCGCCGCGTATCAATTTTATAAACTGTTTGGCGCTATCACTGTCTGCTGTGAGACTATACTTCGAAGAAAACGTTAGGCTTCGTTTTCGTGCGTGTTTGTAATGCTACAATTACTTCTAGTTTCCTATAAAAACCATGTTCTGAAATTAAAAGAACATCTACAATTTCTGGCGATTAATAATGAAAAATATCGGGGGCATTATTGCTATGTGGTCAGCGAATAAATACAAGATGTTTCTCAGATTTTTTTTCTAAATTTAGCGAACCTACCACGTAATGTTCTCGCAGTGATGCTAATCAGCCAATGTTGGTTATAATTGACCTGTGAATTGACATGAAAGGGTTAAGAAGTGTTAAAAATTTACTCTGTTTCCGTTAAAGAGTCACTTTGATGTTTTACGTTTGTAAGTTCCTTTGCACTACGCCACCGTGACAGTCATTTAAATTCATTAAAAGATTATATTGCACAGCTTCAACGTTCGATGTTGAAAGGATTTCTCGACGATGCCGTATTCGTCTTTACTCAATCGTCCCGCTAATATCGTTGACGATCAGAGCGGCGTTGATAGTTTTTAAGCGGCGGCAAAATCAGCAGCTATTGCCGAGTTCCAACATTGTAACTGACGATGTTGTAAACCGCTTACGCTTGGTACATAGTCTGCAATATTTGCACGTATGGCCGTTCTTGTTATGTTGGGGGGGGGGGGGGGGTATGGAAACTCTCGGTCAGACACCGGGTATCTAGCGGAACCCAAAAAGGGGATATCTGTAATTGCTTCTGTTTGACCTACATATGCCCCTTTATACGAGAAACAATTACCTTTATTAGGAATAAGACAAATCACTTAACTGGACGCCTTGGAACAGAGCAGTTGGGTTGAAATCAGTTATGTATGTTCAACTATTATCCGTTAAGTACAAAAAATGGTTGTCAATTTTCCAATGTATTTATAAAAATGGCAAGGTCTAGAAGAAAAAGCCCCTGTATTACCGATAGTTCGCAGGGTGCTTACTGGTTCCGCTAAATTTATTCTAGCTACTGCGAGCTTTTTTAAGACATTTTTTTGATATTTTATTATCCGAAGTCGACATAGCTTTACTTATCTAAGGATATTCGGTACTCTTATCTGGCGATAATTAAATAACTGTTGTCAGAATACAAAATGTTTTCATAGGGGCTACATGTTTAGGTGCTGCATCAAATGGTCACAGCAATACATATAGAAATATTTTCTAGTTCTATTTGTTCCGACTTCTATGGTTGTTATCAAGTGAGGGCCAATTGGTCATTTTTTACAGTTTTTTTTTGCACCCATCATTTCATTGCAGTCCTACCAGATTCAGAATATAACCCTTTTGGACAACAACCGCCTTTTGCTGTCAACTATCTTTTATGCTGTTTTCTCAGGTGGTCATTTTTTACGATTGTTCGACTGACGATGTTTTCAGATGGGCTAATTATATTTTTTAACGTAAGCGGGACGTTTTATAGAAGATTAAACCCTCTTGTGTGATTATGATAGCGATTATTAATGTTATTACTCTACACTTATAATCTTGCCTTACTTCTGTTGTATTTCACTTCCTCTTTATCGGCTTCAGTTCCCTGCTTCTTGTCTCCATTGCCACCCCTGAGCTTCGAGCTTCTTCTGCTCGTGGCTACAATTTCCACATGAGCGACTGTTTCGATAACACTTGAGAGCGTTTCCTTAATTTCCTAATTACCGCGACTATCGTTACTGGCGTTTATATGAAGACGACGAAGAAACCGAGCTTCCATCTCTTCATCCCACAGCCCGCGCACGTTCCCTGTTCAGTTTACCTTAGCCTCTCTTTCCCGCTGTCTTGAAAGCTTCGCGAGCTACGTTAGAGGAGCCCCTGTTCCTTGGCTGGTGCCAGGCGGGCGTCTGCGCAGTCTGTGCTTTTTACCCTCGGCCCCCGGCTTTGCATGTCTCAATATTAAATTCCTGCCTTATTGGACGAAGCCAAATTACAACGCATAACATTATTATTCGATGTTCAGGCAAACGTTCCGCCGAACGGACGGATGGACGAACGAACGGGCAGGCGGGCGAGAAGAGCGGATGCAGTCCCTCTTTGATGAACGTAGGCCGATATCATTCCTAGTGAAAAGGAACGGAAGTCCCGTCATGTACAATCAGCCTCTACAACATAAAATAACAGCGCGCCGACAGACTCCATAAGCGTGCCGCTGTTGCTAATGATGACTGATAGAGTACTAAACACTAAGCATACGTCAGAATAGAAATAGCAACTAGCGAAACGGATAGGAACTATCCCAAATTGAGCTGGGCGAGTGCTGTAAAGAAAATGTTCCACTACCTACATAAAAAGGGATTATCAGAAAAAGACATGTGAAAGAAACTAAATCTGTAATAGTAACAGCTAATTAGAAATTACATTCGGAACTGACAATTGAATCGAAACTAACAAACTCTCAGGTGTTCGCCTGGAAAGACGTAAAAGTTGCCCTGGTCAAAAATATCGCTGAGTTCAACTGCCAAGTACCGTTTTCTACGGTCGTTCCTACAGAAACCGATTAATTATTTCAAGGCCGTTGAAATAATTAACTTAGGTCCAATCGAAGCTAATAGGCTAGTTCGACCTTAACCGACGACTGTAGCGTATTTTCCCTATAAAACGGTTCATCCCGTTAGAAAAAAAACTGTATTCGTAGAAGCCCCCTATCCCACCGTTAATCATTAGCCTCAATTTACTAATCGCTGGTAGTTTGATGATTCGCTGGAGAGCCTCTTTTGACATGTTAGATACAGGTCACGCTGTATGCTGCTACTTTTTCCATCTGTTGATTTCGTCCGCGACCTTTAATATATTCCTGAGTATTTTTGTTAAAAATGCTTCAAATATATATTGAGATAGTTCATCTATCGATTGAAGCTAAATTACCGCCCTAGTCCGAATTGCTCAGGGTTAATAAGATTGCACTTAAGAAATTAGAGCATCTTGCATTGCTCCTACCTAATACGATGTAACTAAGCGACCCTGGGCCAAAGTTTGAATCTTGTCATAATTAAAAAACAAAAATACAACGACGAATGTATAACTTTTCAATGGCTTTAGCTTTCCGATCAAATTTTGTTGAAACCACTCGACCAAAGATAGATCCAAAAAAGTACACACAATGTAGGCAACAAAGGCCTTATTCTTGTTAAGCTATTGAACAGGCAACATCCTATTATTGCGTAACGCAGTTGTTTGATAGGCTTGACCTGCTGGAGACAAGGTTAGATGCTTTCCTAATTTTTCAAGCTTGTATTTTTTTTATGTATACTAAGAGCGAACTGTTAAAAATACGTCCTCGTTTTATACATGCATCGCATATATTACATATAACTTTCAATATAGTCTTATAATAAAATGTAAAATCAACTAGCCTCAATTGACTTCGCAAGCAGAGCAACAAGCGACATGTAAAAATTTAATGATGAGGGTCTTTGTATGTAGGCAAACAAATGCAATACTTGTACCTTCGTTAAGGCTCTGTTACCTATGAAACTCATCATTGATTTTGAGGAATCAATCGCATTTGATCTGGGGAATTATGTATCGAAGTTCAGAGTAAAAATCAGTGCGGTCATATAGTCGAATCAGAATTTCCAAACTAGATTATAGGTAATTTACTCTATCGGGTAAAAACAACTACAAACTTTATATATAGCCCTATTTGATTTGAAGCAATTAGACAAACCGCTATTTTTTTTTTAAATAAAAATAAATAGAAGGAGAAGAAAACATTATATTCTTATTCTCACTATATATATATTAACAGTCAAGATATTTTTTCAATATAGTACTAGTACTGTTTATTAATTTTTATAATAATACCGAACATACATAGATATTCCATCTGTACATTGTGGTAATTTTACAGTAATGTTCGATAATAATTTTTCAGCATTATCATATAGTCCATGCGAGAGATATCGCTATAGAACGATGAATGCATCGTGTTTTAGTGTCACGCGAAGCAATCTTGTACGAGGCAAATTAGGTCTTCTTGTTTTTCGCCTGCTTTTTTTTTTTTTTTTAACGATTTTACCGTGATCATGTTTTTATCTCGCAAACGGCCTGTCTTGTCTCGCGTGTGTGCCCAGTAGCACCTTGGAGCCACAATCGGCGGGCGTAAGCCCATGTGGGTGGCATATTTCTTATCTCACTGCCAAAAGATGTAATGTAAAGAACTTGAGACGACACAACGTAATCCTGTATGATTAACCGGGAAGTCAACGAGACGGACAGGGACAAGATCACGACAGGTCACATTAGAGCACGTGTACACGCACTTAGTTAAATTCATCGGCGTGATAGATGCAGAAGCACGTCGCGTTTACAAGGAAAATTGCTCCATGGCGTCTCGTAACAGGTTAGAACTGTATGACTATTTGTCTCTGTATTGAACGATGATAAACCCGATATTTTTGAGGTCTTGTAGTTAAGGCTCGTTCTAAACTTGGTACTAATAAAAAAAGTCTATTGACATATGTAACAAATGTAAGGAACTTCTATATACATAAGGAAAACTACCGTAAATTTAGTAATCGCGTACGTCGGTTCTATTTTTTCTATGTTTTAGACGGGCGTATCATCGTACACTCGAAAATGGCATGTAGAAGAACTTCTGAGTTGGCAGTTTCTTCCAATTTCGTCTTTCTTTGATCTTCAAATTTGATACCGCTAATTATCGTGTCAAACAGCTTTCCCAAACAGCCAACTCGTACGTTGGCCACTTTAGACTTTAGATAATGAAATAAATTCACTACTAAAATGTATCGTCACCCGGCGCCAAGGATCAGTATCCTAAACGTCCAGCCAAAGGAAACTGATCAAAGCGAAGGCACCTTATCGTGCTAAGGTATACAAAGACAACAGGTCACCCTTGAAAAATCGCTCCGTCTCATACCGCTGTTTTCTAATCGTAATTCAATCCTTTAGATGATGAATTACTTCGAGCTTTAGTTATAAAATTATATAGAAATAAATGACAAAATATGAATAAATGACATGATGTAAACAAAAACATTGTAACAATAGTAGAATGTGTGATAAATTTAATGTACGGTTAGCTAATATTCCAATTTATTAAGCCGAATAAATATTTACACGTTTACACGACCGCGTTATAAAAAGTGAAGACATTTAACAATGCAGTTGATCCAAATGAACTAAATGGTTTTGATTCCTGATATTTACGCTTATAATATACGTAATGCTTAATCGGTAATCAGAAATTAGCCCATAAATGGGCAAAAATATACACGCTTGCATCAAGTGCAGCCTGCGGGCCGATATTCGTTTTTTATGTAAGTTTAAATGAAAAACATTTTGAAAATTCCAATTTTCTTACTTTTAGTTAATCACTTCACTTTATCGATGAGAAGTATCCAAATCGTGTATTTGATGATGCATTTCTTTCCCAAAATAGATCTTTGAAACAGCAGGTCCACTGACACATAGGCCAATTTTCGGTTTAGTCTTATGAGTAATGTATTTAGACCTTTTCCAAGTTTTCTGTTCTATTTGCTGTACTTTTCTTCCGCTTCAGTTCGAGTTGTCGTCCCTAACTGTAGAGTTGGCGGCTCGTCGAGCTTCTCTTGATTCTCCCAGAGAGTTGTTGTATGGTCTCCCGCCCATGGCCTGTGGCCGCAATAAGGGACCCGGTCAAGCGAACGAAGAACCTGCACTTAGTCACCCGTAACCCCTCAAGTGGCCGCATCGGCTATTCCTTATTTGTTACCAGGGCTTCATGAACCCTCGGAAGTCACCAAACGTTTTCGCCCTGTTCCAACCTGCCCGCGATAAACCGACGCTCTTTTTCGCTCTACTACAACAAGTCTCTTTTCCTCGTCTCTCAGGGGCCCTAAGGCCAAATAGAACTTAACCCTTGGCGCGTCAGTCCAAGATTAGGTTTACTGCAATAACGACAGAAAGCTACCGAAAATAAGCTAGCAAGACACGGCATATATATATATGCAGTATGACCGTGTCTTTTACGAACGGCAAAAATGTAGGATCGCAGATTTTCAACATCTGCTGAGCATTTCCTACTTAATGTTGGCTTCTCATGTTCAGTTCTTATGCCTGACAGAATTCTAGCTGTTCACGGGTAACGCGGTATTTCTGGCTATATGAGGAAAATCAACGGGTCTACATTTAACGCTAACCCAATTTGGCGACGCTGTTTTTCAAGGTACATGCAACTTCGCTGTGCTTTAGTAAATACATAAGTTGAAATGAATAATACATAAATATATATCAAAAGCTAGTTAAGGAATATATATATGACCTAGAACGGTGTTTCCTATATCATATAGTCGTTTGATATATAGAATGCTCGAATACCTGCTATAAGCTGATCAGAAAAGTTTGCCTGCATACGTTGTTGCGTTGTTTGTGCAAACCTGAACGTGGTGTATGTCGTTATAGCTGGAGAGCTTTTGAAAGTCTGCTTTCCGCATCTGCTTACCACTGAAACGGTGCTTTGAGATCTTTGTTGCGTGCACTGCATAAGCATATAGCATATCGTTGCACAGGCCTTTGGATCAAGGCACATCTGTCTTTCCTTGGAATCGGGTATCTACATGGAGGAGAGAGGTGTCGCTGGGAACAGGTCAGTGGTGGTAGCAAAAGCAAGAGTAAAAGAGAACGCGTCTGCACTGCGCAGACGTCCTTCTTATAGCGACGATAAAAACGGATACATCCAAACCGGGCGACGAGGTTGAAACATCCGCCTCTGTTCCCCTTCACGACACGCTAGCTAAAGGTGTAGGTGTACCCTCCTGCACGACCCGCTGCTTTCCCACTTCAGTGCCTCTGCGACGCCCGAGTTTCCCAATTCTACTCTTGCGTAAGCTGAATTCGCTTAGGGGAAAAGACAGAGCAAAGACTACGCCCTGTATAGGACATTAGAGTAATGCGAACTGGATGAGCAGGTTCCCTCTTGCCGTACGTCGCTTTGGCAGCCATTTTTAAAGATGATAAAAACCATCCCCTTACCACTGTCCTCCCCAGTTCGTGTTCACCAGTTCGTCTGTCCCTTTCGAGTCGCTTACTGTGTGTATAACAGAGTGTATGTATGTTCTCTACCGTTGGACATGGGTCCGTTCTGAATAATATGGCCTGAACGAAATTTTTAAGCAAAGGAAATGATGGTGGCTTCGAGTTTTCCCTATTCACACTGCGCGAACAGCAAAGCCTATGTTATATCGGTCGACCCCTAACAGCTCAAAGTAGAAAACTTTAAGCGAGTCCATGTGCGTCTAACTAACACGACAAGGTCTAATGGACTTCAATGTTCTTCAAGGTATGGTGACGCCAATTCGCTTTTCGCACTATCTAGATTACAGGCACTTGCCTACTAGAACAATGTCAACAGTAGTACGACTGATGACGAAATGGACAACGAGACCTTTCAACATCTTGGTGTACAGGGTTCTATGCAGCATATTATTAAAGATAATAGTCGATCACACAGAGTTGTACGGGTTTGGCAGATGCTAAGAGATCGTAGGTGCCTATACATGAATTTACCGTTTAAATTTTTCAACGGTAATCAACGACCTAAATGCATTGAAATTTATACGCAAAGAGTCTCTTAGGCACGAAGCACATTGCGTTTCAAGCTTTCGCACTATGTGTGATTTTGCAGAAAAAAAAAAAAAAAAAAAAACTTGCGTTAACTAAATTAACTCACAACAAAACTTAACATCATAGAGCGGAATTATCAGATAATCGGCGTAATCTTAACGAATAACGTATTTTGAGATCGGCTATGAAAATGGAAAAACAATTACAACGATTATTATGGTAATTTATAATGATAATAATGGTACCTAGGGCTCCAGTCACGACTTCGGCTATGGCTATGAAGTATTTCATAGCCATAATAATAAAGTAAAGGAGGTCGTTAACAATCATCATTCCATATAACTTTCACTGGACTTTCAACTGGACTGTATGTAGTTACAGTCTAGACACATCTAGACTGTTAACTACTTACATACTTTTTACGTCATGTCGAACTTGCGGCAGGTCGAGTTTGTCTACCTTCAAAACAACTTCTTAGATCGTTAAGTGAAATAGAATGCGTTTAATTTAATTAAAACAAACGTCTGACAATTATCTAACGATAGTAGAGCTATATAAAGTAGTTCAGATAGAATCCGCCACCCTACGCCACAGCTAACGCTCGCGGGCTTTCCTCGTCCTCCGCCAGAAATGAATAAATACATTTTAATAATAGTCAACTGCTTTTTTTTTCTTTAATATAAATAGTCTAGATCTAGTGATAAATTATATTTGTCTCATTTCTATTTCTCTACTTATTTTCCCAATAAAACGACACTTTTACATAATTTTTAACTTTAAACTTCCTACTTCCAAAAAAAAAAGCCCACACCTACCGTCGTGTACCGGATTCAAATTTCGTGACTCGTCGAACATTTGACATTTCATTAAAAACGCTAATTTACATAACTTAATAATTTCTTAAAAGTTCCCATTTGCTCTGAGGCGTTTTTGCCCAGAGTCGATATGTGGTTCAGCTGATTGAAAGTTTAAGACGTTTTTGTTTAACGGTTATTTCATTGACGTTGTATAGCAAATTGTCGCAGACCGTTTCTACACAATGGATAACAAAGCGAATAAGTTAAAACGTTTTCTTCACGGAAGTTTTCACAGAACAGACAGAGGTGTTGCAGGCACTTTGCGTATCAGCTAGTAATTTTGACGCTAGTACCATGGCTTTGCTCTATTCGTTATTTAATTGTATTAATTACTCTATTGAACGTTTCGCATTGCCGATCAACCAAAGCTATTTTACGACTTAAGTTCAAAATCTTGTTTTTTCTAAATGGAGCCAACAACTAATCCTACACCGGCGTAAGAGGGAAAACAACAACTTTGAACAGGTAAACAAAAAATCGTCGCATCGAAAAAAATCTTCTAGATTCTAATATCAAGTTCTACACGTTGGATTCTGTACCGACCTATGCGGTGCTTAGTTACACTTAGCCAACTTAACAGGAGTAAGCGTTTTCTGTTTGAACTTTCTGCCAACGCTCTTTGCTGCATTGATGGCTGTTAGCCTATCTGTGCTGGATGATGACCACTATTGCATCTCTCCACGCTCGGCACTCACAATTGTATTGAAAAGCTACGTCAATAATGTTCAGCTTGCTCAAATTTGTACGCTAAGCCATATTAAATTAGCAAATTTACATGAACGCAATTGGCGATATGAAAGAACGATTGATCCATGTCAATAACATAATATCACCTACTCGAATTCAGATGTCTCCATAAAACCTTTGATAGTTTCGTATCATTTACTCACTCGATGATTTTCGGCAATAGATGACAAGTAGAGTAGTGAAAATTGGGCTCAAAGTTGTCATATCGACCCAATGATCTTAAGTTCCGTGACATAAGTGGGTAAGCTGCACGATGCATCCTTGGTGCTCTGTGGTCCGTTCACAAACAGAAATGCGTACATCGTTTTTGTAAGATGGGCGAAATCATGAACGTTCAAAATATCCATCGAGCCTAAGGTTTTCGCAAGTAGAAAGCATAGACCAAAAATAACGACGACAAATCTATACGAGTCAAAAGAACTGCATTAAACTTGATGACCCGAATTGTTGGCTATCGTGCACCAGGCTAAACATGCGACAAAGAATATAGGAATAGGGAATTTCGAACTGATGCGAAGGATTTCCATGTGTAGCGGCGATAGTATGGCGTTTGAAGGATAGGCCGTCGCAAATTTAGCAAAAAGTCGTCTCCGAGGCCAAAATGGCCTTGACGACGCTGCTCACTAAGCAGCTTATAGAAGTCACCTGGAGCTACGGAGACTTGGCTCTTTTGATTATAACAATGAGAAACCTCTTGGCTATTTTTCGACTTACTTGGACTCACAGTTACAGCACGTGAGACTCGTCATATCGCTTTTTCATGTATCGCATTTGGAGTCTGCAAATATCTATAAGAAAACGCCGTTCGTATAACTTTAGTTATACAAGACAAGACGTCCGGCACGAAAAAATAGGAAATTTGACAACAGCAGACCTGATAATCTCGTATGTGTTGTTTCCGGGGAAGCTAGAAACCTACGCTGGGTTCCCAAGCATGTATTTCCCACTAGGCGACTAACACCGTTGACTGGCAATAGTTCTATAGTTACCCTTATCCTCCACATGGCCGAGTCACGATGGATTTTGTTAAGTCGTTTTCATAATGGTTTGCGAAAGATGAGGTTTTGAACCTATGTAAATTCGTAGTTCAGGCGTTCGTGTAGTTGAAGAAGTCACTTATTTAATCAGAGCTATTTAAAAAAAGCGCACGTGCTTAGTGTTTCCTTAAGCAAAAAACAGCACAATTGTAGTATAATCCCTGGTTTCATCTGATGTAATTTTTATTTACTTACGCTCATGACATGGCAAATAAACAAAAGTATTTATGGACAATAACAAAAATTTTTTAAAAAAATTTATTTCGTATCGTACAATCCTTCCTTGCTGCCCCATGATTGCCCTATGCAGATTTACTATGTCAAACCACATGCAAGCGAGAAACTGAAACAAGTTCCCATGTTAAATATGAACAGCCTTTTCGTTCGACAAAGTGCGCAAAGAATACCGCCGTGAAGGTAAACACGGTTATAGTACAGACAAAGGAGCTAAATCCACAACGAAAGTTCAAAGAACTGCTTAAGGAAGTAAGCAGAGTAGGATACGGAATTTATAACAGGTAATTAAAGGAGCGCAGCTTGTCTGTATCAGGCGAAGGACGGACTCCTTTAAATAGACGGCTTCTATACTAAAGACTTCTCTCAAAGGTAACTACAGACAACAAAGCACCCAGGTGTAGAGCAAGGACGAGACTTTTTCTGAGACGACAGGAAAAGTGATGGGCAAAACAGGAGAGGGGGTGAACCTTTACCTGTTTCCGGCATATCACTAGGAGAAAGGGTACAATACATGGGAACGTCTAGAAGTCAGGTAACGAAGAAGAAAGTGAGATGGAACATACTGATGTGACAGGTGGAGACTCTACAAAATCGAGCACTGAAGGACGTGCTACAGTGTCTCCTGGGGCTGCATTTACCAGTCTCAGGTTTCTCATGCACTTGTCATAAATAGAAGGCAGTTAAAAGGACAACAGAGAAGAATATATACAACATCTGACCAGCGACCCTCCAGCTATGAAGACTGCTTCGGCAAACTATCAGCTTCGATAAAAACTCGCTGGAGAAGCTGAAGGAACTGAGGAAACAATACGGCAGCACGCGAAAGTCGGTCAGAGTTGAGATTACGAGATTCAAGGTAGTAACTTACTAGCCGGCCGAAGAGAAGGATACCAAAAAAGAGAAGGTGAATGTTGAAGGAAAACGACTATTTCCAGCTGCACACCTTAACAGTGACTAAACAACTAGATGTACCCCTCACTTGCCCGAAGACACTCGTGTAGGAGAACGATAAACTAGAGGTTCGTCCAACCTTGATCTTCAACATTCAGGAACTTACCACATCTACCAGATGCAGCAATCAATTAGATAGTGAACGATAATCACACCTCAGGGGGAAGAAGTGCAAGACAGACAGTTTGCTTGTAGTAATACAAAGACGCTGTGAGAAGTGCCTTCAGTGATTGCAAGAGGTTGACCTGACACATAACAATATGAAAATAATGTTCTGGTAAAACGAAAATAAAGGGTTTTGCTGATTGCAAGTGATTATAAGAATAAGTTGCGACAAGCCTGCCAATAAGAGGGACTGCCATTCTGCGTAGCAACAATACTATCGAAGTAACAAAGGAAGGGGGTAACTATTATTCAGTCCAACATTAAGCGGCCTTCAAATGATTAGCAGTAGATATTCGACTATGTTCAGAAATGAATAACTTAGTTCAATTTTTTGTTCCACTAGGTCATCGCTTACAGACTGTGTTTATTTTGTGCTTTTGCTACACGTAAGTGATATGTTCTAATGATTTAATGCACTTTCGAGTTTCCGGTAAGATCGGTTTTTCCTAAGTAAAGCAGTGAACGTACAATAGGTTTCTTCGAGTAAAAATACAATCAATGTATAGATACTTTGCCGATATTATGGGATGCCTACGAAAACCAGCCACCAGTAATGCTCAGCAAACAATTGATTCAGCGTATTGAAACCGCAGAGAAGTTTATCGAAGGCAATTATTACCCTGGTAAAAACCTCAGCGGTCAGCGATCACTGGTGAGACGTAGTGCTGCTCATATTTCAATTGCCAAAAAATCGTTTATCATGACATCATGCCGTACAGCTCCACTGTCACCCAGGAGTACCATTAATAAGACGTAAATAGACTGAGCGTGTCTGTCCGATGCGAAAGACCCGGGCTGGGTTACAAGAAGTCTTGTGTTCCCTATTACAGCTAGGCGCCAGTCCACATTTGACAAGTTTTTGCTAAAAATTCAGTGTGTGTGTTGCTTCTCGTATTCAGCGGACCCATCGCAAAAGGGCTAAGGAAAAGTTCCACAGTGAAAGTATTTCGAGACGATAGAAGAATCGCTGATTAAGCTAAAAGCTATTTTGCCGATCGAATATGAAAACTGTTTTCAGGACTGGAAAAACGGTGGTAGAAGTGTGTTGAGAAAAGTAATTCGAAATAAACAATTTGAATTAAGACGTCTAAATAAATTCTCATTAATCCGGAATAGACGGCTTCTGCATTTCTGAAAAAAGGTTATCTCACAAAAATTTGAAATTGTGCCAAGACACGCACGTTTATAGCTAATCAGATGCCAAACCGAAACTGTAATCAAAAAAGGGCCGAAACCCCTTGCGACAAGTACGAAAACAAAAAAAGGAAATGCATGCACAACATTATGCTTAGAGTAAGAGTCGATTTCGTGGTCATTCTTAATGCCGTCAAAGATCGCATCAAACCACAGAGGACAGCGGCTATGCTGTCCTCTGTGGTTTAAGACCTAAGCGGGTCGCAAATAGTTACCATGACGACATAGTAGTCAGCAGGGTATTACACCGAGCGGCGATGCTACGTTCTCAGAGATCACCCACAAGGGAACAAATGCGGAGGCGGATTTTCAGAATGCGGTTGGTTCCCCTGCAACAGTGATTTTGCGCGATGTAAATTCATACCTGAACGCTAAGCAGATAGAAAATGAGTTGCGAAACACGCTTGACATCACGTAGGGGATCCAGATTTAATCCGTAGATCTGACAGTAGGAAAGAACGGCGATTGGCAATGCCTCGCCACCATCCCGCGCAGCGTAGTTGTGAAGTTATTGGGGCACAGGAAAGCTCACATTTGGGCCTCCAGCTGTCGTGTGGAGAACTGGGTATCACTTCTCACATGTTTTAGTTGCCGAAAATTCGACAATGTAAGTTTGAATTGAAAATTAAGGAGAAAAGATCTTATAATCCTGACCAAATGGGCTATATGACGAACAATTGTAACGGACCTTTTCACGACTATGGGTGTAATACAGAAGGATATATATCCGATTCGGTGTCCCACCTGAAGTACAAGAAAACAATCGCGACACGAAAAAAACAATACAAGAAATATCAGCACGGCCTACAACTAAACTGGAACAAAAAAAAAAGCTACGAGAGTAACGGCTGGTGGCAACGGGTGGTCGACGAGAGATCTTCTAGGACGGTAAAAGCATTCAAGCTAATATGCAATAATCAGTCCTCCCAACACGAAGTCCGTGAGATGATTTGGATTGATTGAGCCAACTGATTCTCTTTTGTAAGCCCATAATAGTTTTTATGAAGACCCGGGTTCGGGTGATTAATAAATGCAAATAGAAGCACGAAACTTTTTTACTCACTTGACAACTAGGATCGTACTCTAGTACCGTGTCACGTACTATTACTATAAACATTATTATGTTCACTAGAGCTACCACTATCGTTTCTGGAGTGCAATACGGTACATCTTCCCAAAAATGCCAATCAAGCAAACAAAAAGAACGACCTTCGAGTCTTCATTTTGAGTGTGGCTTAACTGTACGTTGTAGCTTTTGAATACGTGTCTTCTCAAGCGAAACAGGACTGCTAATGGTGGGAAATCTGCCCGCAGCCTGTTTATCTGCTGTTTTGAGCTTCATAATTTGTGAATTTATGGCTGCTGCTGCTGCTGCTGCTACAGGCGTGAAAAGAAGGGCCAAATCAGCAACAATCGCAGCAGTAGC
Source organism: Varroa destructor (assembly GCF_002443255.2). Taxonomy (NCBI): domain Eukaryota; kingdom Metazoa; phylum Arthropoda; class Arachnida; order Mesostigmata; family Varroidae; genus Varroa; species Varroa destructor. The sequence goes on from NW_019211454.1 coordinate 69,065,713, forward strand.
AGCAAGGCTAGACGCACAGTGCTGCTATTGTTGACGGTGGTGTCGTTTATGTTCGCGCGGTGCTGTTAAGGCCGACAAAGCAACTACTTCAATGGTATACTTATTTTCAAGTGAGCTGCGAAGACGTACTCACGAAAGCAGCTTAGTAATCGACCATATATCTGATCTGTCTGTCGCTATGAATCGTGAAATCGGGGTACAAAAAAATAAAATATTTGGGAATATTTTTTCTCTTTGGGAAAAGACTCGATAACAAAACTGTAAAACGTTAAAAAAATTCTCCCAGAAAGCAAACAACATCGCTTGAGTCGTCCAAACTATATAAACTATTAGTTCAAGAGACACCCTAACTGCTGCTAGGTGGCAGTTGGGGTATGGAGAAATCTTGCTCGCGCACTTTTCGATTCAATTGACACCCGAATGCGACACGGGAAAATCGCATTAGGCCATTAGTTTTAGCTATGGACTGTCAATCTGATTGGGAATAGACGCAAAAATATTTTCAAGCATCTACAAAAAATGGCAATAAAACTCAGTACGGCTCTTTTCTGCAAGCGTTACGGCTATTAGGGCTGCGTACTATTGAGCCTATTCTATCGTAGGCCATTGCTACCAAATATTTTCCATTCAACTATAATCGCAGCAATATTCGAGAAAGGGATGATGGTCCGTGTGAAAGGACAAGCGGGCTGTGTCAACGGTAATGGTCCTTTGTAAACTTTTTAAGTCGGTCCTCTACAAGGCCCTTTTTGAGAGCGTTGACTCTCATTCGATAGCTATAGACGATCAATTTTTCTAACAGGGTAAAGTAAATTTCTTTAAAGCTATTTAAGTTTTGCAAGCTCAATATCGACTGCGCACTTAACGCAAACCAATGTAATTGTGTTGATATTTTATATAGGACTATCTATGACTCTTGGTCTGCGTTTGAATCCGTCAAGTGGTTAAAAATTTTTTCACAGCATAAAACATTTTTTTGTTATAGTGAATTGTCTTCAGTCACGCGAGTAAAGCCTCGTCAGAATACCCTCCAGCGATTTTCGTTGGTTTCTTGATATATCTTTCCGTGCCAATTCTGTTTGCAAGATTTGGTAGCAGGTGTACCGTTCGAGTTTTCTCGTACTCAGTATTAAAATCAATTTATTGATCAACGAGGATGTTTGTAGGCTTTAAACTACCTACAAATTACCTCATTACAAGCTTACATATGTTTTTTTTTTCTTTATATGAACGGTGATGTTCTCAAAAAAATTAACAACCACTTGAGTTATCATACTAGTGGCGAAACTTTTAAACATGATGTTTCGTTCGCACATCTCAGAGCCAAGCGGGTGCTATGAAGATTTGGGATTAAAATGCATATATTGTGTGTGTATATATACTTTGTCACTTCATCACTACCTGCAGGACTATCGTGTAACGAAAAACAGACATCTTAAATTAACCATGAGAAATATATATATATATATATAGGCCAAATAAAAGACTTGTCCGGTTTGAGAGCCTTTACTTTCTATCTGTACAATACGTTTACCAGTAATACATATATACTGCTTGTATATAAAATTTCTTTATAAAATTAGCTAGCTTTAACTGTATGCTGTGTCATATTTTGAGCAGTAGATCTATATTAATTTGGCCGTGCGCAGAGTCGACGCTATATTCGGTACTTATCACCTACCCTAGTTTTTGAATAAGTAGCATAACAAGAGATCGCCAAATGGATATCGAATAAGCACGTAATATATCCAAGCCATAAAACAATGTACACTAATTGGAATTTTTTCTTCTTTGTTCCTTTAAAGAACACCTCAAAACGAAAAAGATGGCTTTTAATTTAAGAAAAAAAGAACATGATAGTTTTATAATAACAACGAGTCTAACAAGGGAAACACGTCGAGTTGTGTCTGCGGACGTGGCGAAGATACTGTTTATTTAGCCGGTGGAAGGATCACGATATAGGTTGTGGTATATAGGTAACGGATACCGAGTTCGTAGCAGCGTCCGGGACGCTATCCAGTCGGGACAGATGTCCCGATTGGCAACCGGCAAAGCCTAGCACCAACCACAACCGCACCCGATAATCGTTAAGGCCGCCAACTACATACCGGAGCCACTAGCCCCCTTTTCAGAGCCACTGAGAGAGGTTTCGCTTCTCCTCCTTATCTGTAGCTAGGGGTTTCTACTGTCTCTTTCTTCGACCTTCGAAATAGGATCTGCTCAAGCATGGATAGGGGCATACGGTCTGTTTTCCTGTTAGTCTTGGCTGATTTCAGGTCTCCGACGTTCAGGAGAAGCGACAATATCATGGGATGTCAGCGTTTGTGTCGTTGAGTTGTTAAAAGAATAGGCGGCTAGAGTTGGTAAAAGGTGTTACCCACGGTTATGATAGAAAGGAGCGGCATCGAGCAGCAGGACGGAGCGTTGACATCTATTGGACAACATGGATAGCTGTGGGCAGAAGCAATTGTAAGAAGCCTCAGATTGTTATGTCTACACGACTACACAAAAACATTTTTTTTTTGTGTAACGAGCTCAAACAAAGACAGTCATGTGTTCAATCATGTCTCGGCTAGGACGGAAATGCGCCGATTTTTGCAAAGACACCACGACAACTGAGCCGTAGCAAAAATCGTAACAATGTCAGTGAAGAGCGATTCGGGTTTTCCGCTAAACAAGCTAAGTGCTGACAGCAAGCAGTAATATCAACAAAGGTAAAAACGGCAAAAAAGTTAGAGGATGACAGCAGTCTCGAATGGAGACGGGAGTAGTCGGGACGGCGTCGGACGGAAAGAATACAAATGAGGCCGGAAGAGTCAAGTGGAGTAGGGTTAGCAGCGGTAGTGCGGTCTCTCATGGCACGAGGGTTATCCTCCAGTCGATCCGCCTGCTCCAAGCTATTTCAAGCGTAGGGGATGGCCGATCAGGGATATCCTGCCAAGAAGGTAAGTGACTGAAGTGTAGGTAGCCAAATGGCAGCGAACGACAACGAAGTAGAAGCTACTTTCGGAAGGATACAAGTTGCTCCCCGGAGGCCACAACTGATACCGCCTAGCTACCATGACTATGTGAAACTGCTTGCAAGCAATTTAGAGCAAAAGGATTCTCTCGCTACCTTTCGTCCGTCCTCCATTAAGGTTCAGCACGTGTCGCCTACCCCAACGAGCTCGCCTCATCAGCCAACAGAGCTAAGCGCCGAAAGAAGAAAATAAAAGACGCATCTTAAACGGAACAGTTGCCTCCATTTTCTCTCTGGGTTGAATAAATAGTAAGATAATTAGTATCATTTTTCCTAGAAAAAATACGTGCAAAGGGACCTTAGAGCTACTAGCACTTCAATAACAGTACACAGTTCAGCCAAGGCTAGCTAGCAGTAAGCGGGCTTCAAATCAAGAAACTAGTCAATGTCCTTCATCTGGATAAAGCGTATATACTCTCAATGTATATACATGTATATACGTTCAATAATAACAAGTGATCCTTTGTCAGGGCAAAAATGCACTTGGTCGTAATTTTTTTTTTCGTAATTTGGTAATTAGGAAAAAAAATATGGCTAATCCTAGTGCTGATTATTGAAGATAGGGTACTGGCTTCAAGGAGAAAAGTTTCCAGTTGGATTACGCATGGGGTATGTGTAAGCTAACGGGCCCCGTAGGCCGGAAATATACGTAGATACTCATTATTTGTTGTTATGCGATTTACAGTGAAATCTACTTCTAAAAAAGCCTTTTGTTTTTTAGAAGTGATTTGCTGACACGGCCGGGTCATTTCATATTTTAGTTTCAATGTAGTTAGAAAGCATATCTCTGTATTGAGGTATGTACATGCAAATCACTGACTGGGTTCTGCTCGTCTGTTTGTTCTATGCACGTAACAACTTTCAGCTGTTACATTTGTGGAAAGCTTTCCTCAGTCCCACATATAGTCCATACGAACAGTTATGTCTATTAGGAAAACTGTAATCTAGGCACATATAATATGCCTATAGAAGCAGACGTTTCACGCTGATTATTTACCTTATTGCTATGGACGCTGCTCGTTTTACCCTCTAATATTGTGTCAGTTGACACTGATGTATAATGATATAATTTTTTTAAAAATTATCTGTGCTTTATGTGAAAAAATTTCGGTAGCTGTCGAACAAAAAATTGTAACACCGGCTATTGCTATGTTAGGAAATTTCTAGTCATCATTCTGAAACGTCTTCATTCATTCTCTTCTATTGAAACAATATGTCGTTCGACTGTGGTAATTCCAGCTCACACACTATTTTCGAGTTAGCATATTTCATAAAAGCATTGAATGACTCGATAAAAAACACTACATTTTTATATGTCTCATTGCATAATTTAATTATTTTCATCTGTCATTTGTGCATATATTATGTCGATAGGATTAATTAAATAAATATTAGTGAACAAACAGGTTGCTCGTGTTTAGAAATATACAATTTTTCAATTGAAAAATTTGAAAATCGGGTAGACTGGCCAGCTGGGGCGCATGAGGCGGCACAAAACCTGAGGCATATTGCTTTATATCTTGTACAGGTACAGGTACATGTAACCCTAGGCGACAGGGTCAAGTGTTTGACATATGGTCATATGGAAAAGCACACGTTCCCTCAAAACAGATAATGAGGGAACGTGTGTTTTTCACAATAAGCACAACCAGAAAAGGGAAGAAAAACTGACGGCTAATTCGGCAAAATTAACATTTATTTGCTTCTGTTATAAGGGCGTTCTGCTGTTTGCTAAGCTGCCAGTTGTTCATCAGTGATTGCATTAGATAGATACCTATTTACGATTCTATATCTGCGCACCGATATAGTGCACTATTATTAAATACATAATCAACTCTCTCGGTTACTATGTAACCGACATATACCTCGAGACGCTGCGGCGTAGCGAAGTGGGCTCCTTTACCTACAACTCAAAAGACAAACACGTTATACGGTACGAGCGCACCTGCGATGACCATATCCATATATACGAACAATCAATATCGTTTCAAGTGAAAATCAGTCTGTTGAGGAAATCTTCAGCTGCATCTCCGCTGCAGCTTCCTCAATATCAGAATATTTATAAATTAATATATATATATATATATATATAAACTAAAATTGAGACTCAAAACTAGCTCTGGTGCTCTAATAATGGTGGTAGTTGATATACACGATTCTTCTAGAATAACACACAGCAGATACAATAGAGCAGGTTTGGTTAAGGAGCCAGTATCCACTACACTTTCATCCCGTAAAAGCGAAATTTACTGTTTTTTTTTTTTTTTTATTTCTTTCTAAAATTAGTACGTAAATCTTAACGCGAAGCATTAGAATTACACTGAGATATTTGTGACCATAAGGAGTTTTAAAAAACGAAAAATTAGTACGCTAGTTAGATAGATTAATTGGATGTATTATTTGTGAACAAAAAAATCTTCCAAATGCAACTTCGCCTCATAATATCTTTTTCTGATTAAATCTCATGTTCCGACCAAGTGAATTTAAGTTAAGTAACTATTCCAAGCAGTTTTTAGTGAACCATATTTATTGGTGCTTTCAATAACAGCAACAGTTATTGGACGTTTGCGCGCCTTAGTGACGTTGCAATGTTAACGTCTCAACTTGAAAACTATATCCAAAATTAGTACAACATACCAATAATGCCGAGTGCGCAAACTTCACGTCTCCCGTGTCAGCGTTAAAGAAATCGCACAATTATGACCCACTAACGGCTTGCCCAAAAAAACAAACGCCTAACTCTAGGAAGTCCGATTTATGGTGCAGTGATAGCGTACTGCCATACATCATTCGATAATTTAGGTTCGAAACCTGAGCAGGCATACTTCACTTTTGTGCCGGAGGCTAGCGGTTTGAAGTAATGCTTATCGATAGCGCCTCGACACTAGGTTCAGAGACCTGGCCTGACCGTATGGTTCGAAACTGGACTTTTACACTCTTCGACTATTGAGTCGCATTATGCGTACACGAGTACATGAATAGGTAAGCCCTCCATTTCTGCAGATAACGCGTATTAGGGTCTCTACGGTGGCAGATCCTCAAAAGGAACTTACGACGGAATTTAAAGGCGAGATCTTAATAATTCTTTCTTATAGATATGCTAACTTCTAAACTGGCTAAGGCTGTAAATGTGTTCGAAGTATAGTTTGCGGTGTATAATGACAAAAAGTGAGAAAGAAGTGAGAAACTTTTACAGACTGACCCGCATTTTTCGGTCCTAGCCCGTTTCGTCACTACTTAGTATAACTGATCTAACTAGTTTATGTTACTTCCAGCATAATGTTGATTATAGCTCTAGCACGTAGCATCAGTTATCCTACTGCAGTTACGTTGCATGGTATAAGTGGCAACCGTAGAAAATAAGCATGTAGCGGCGCTGCTTTAAATTTCAGGATTGGCAAAAAGTATTTGCTAAGTAAAATAAGTTACTATGAATTATTGACACCAAAGATAGAACCAATAGTTGCTTATCATCAATCAATAGTTGCTTAACTATCATGCCTTTGCATATGTCTGTTGAAGAACGGTTAAAAAAAATCCAGCATTGCCTGCCCCGACTATTCTCTCTAAGGGGTAAGGTTCTTGGTGTACTACCGCAAAGAACCCCAAAATGATCGCCAGGTACTGCAACGTAACAAAAGCTATGCTCTAATTATCCCACTTCCCCATCGAAACGCACCAACAATCGTGTCGTTCTTTCGCGGTTATTGCATAAGCATTGGCCTGGGCATCCTGTGATCAAGTCTTAGCGATTGGTTACATCCAACCCAGCTCCCAGTTCCGTTAAAACACACAGCTATAGTAACCTCAACCTGCAATGTTTCCGGCTAGTTCTTCTATTATTCTTATTATACTGTTATTATACCTGCTTTCCTTATTCAATCAGAATATTACAATGCCTTGTTTCAATGACGAAGTTAGCTCTGTTCCATGAAAGCAATGCTGCATTTTTACTAGACCATTAGCATACTGCTTATATTCTGCTGAAGAAACAATCGACTTTAACTCCAAGAAGCCCAAATATTTTTTCCTTTGTTCAGAGTAAACTTAAAACCTTTCATCGAGACCCTATCTAGCTCTGGCGCCAAAATTCAAATTTACTGATCTACCATTAGCTCGATAGCCTGTTAACACTACTAAATTGAAAAGAATACGCTTTCTTTAATCAGCGGTTGGTACATTTAGTATATGTTAACTATCCGCAGACATGATTTTAGAACATTCAAGGGCACTTTGTAAGCTCTTAAAAATGAGCGACTTCTAGCCATATTTATTTTTTCTGGAACACTAGAATAAAGTGCCAGGGAGCGTGTATCATATTTTGTGTTAGAAAAGCAAAAAAAAGAAAAAGATAATTGAAACAGTGGAGAGAGTCCAGACAAAAGATTTTCGGTACCAGCATTTTTGTATTGAAAAACTGTTTTGGGGACTAGAAAATCCGTCGTATACTTGTATCGAATCTATTGAGAACTACTTCAAAGGGAACAAATGGAATTTGGACGATTGGGACATGTGAAATAAAGGCAAAGCCAAATTATCGGTATATTTCTGAGAGAAGAACCCGCTTGCCTTGCTGGACATCATCCTGTCCTAATTAATCGGTATTACGTAAAATCGAGTTTAATTTATACCGCAAATTGTACATTCTTGCTGTCTCTTTTTTGAGATCCTGCTAACTTTTTATTGTGTCACCACTATCCAGTTATAGTGATTCTATTTCTCTGATTCTGTCTACCTATTACATCGTTCTCGTAATTCTGTCCCCTTGAAGCCTTTCAATTTGTTGTTATTCATTACCCCGTTATTCTAATTTATTAACTTTTCTTATTTGAATAACTTTGTAATCTCGTTACAACTTTTAACTGCCAACGTAAACTTTAACAGATTGATATCCAACTAAAAATATAGACAAAATTGATCCCAATTTAAAACCATGCCTAACTGCAACCTTTTATCCTGTAACATTTATGTTCGCTTTCTTGTGGAAACGTCCTCGTAACCTCGATACTCTGTTGCATTTATCCCGTTTTATCATTTTATTTATTTAGACTATTCCCCAATGTTCATATCGAAATATTTGATCGATTTTATATAAAAAAAATACTAACTTCTAAGCCGCACATACGAGAATCTGAAAAGAATGTCAGTACTTAATTAAAAGCTCTGTAATCAACAGTTATCTAATACTGCACAAAGTAAACGTGCCCATTCCTGTACTTTGGGTTGGCGCTAAGATGGTAACACCGTGGTTATAAGATCTTCTCTCTTATCGCTCTGTGATTGTTTCGGCGAAAGGATTCGGAGATTTCTTTCGGAAAACAAGTGGCCGTATCGCCACGGCGTGCATAAAGAGTTCAATCCTCCAGGCCGTGTTAGCATATCAGAGAATTTAAGTCAAGTGGGTAGGCACCTGGTGTCCAATATTTCACAACTAATTTCTAGACAGAAATAATTATTAAGTAGAGAAAAAAATATTCCACCAAAGGCCGTATTAGAGAACGCCGAGTTGAAGATTAGCTAAGCTTCAACTGGACGGATTGCGTCACTTTTTGCTGACCATATACAAGAGAGGAAAAATGCTCGCCGTAAACAACTTAACCTGACTCAAAGAGGCAAAGAACGAACGTCAACATGCCGATGGAAATTCTGGTCGAACTCGCGAAGAAGCATAAGTATAGGAAAAGGTACCTTTACTGCTTGTTTTTTACTGCTACTGCTCTACAGTCGTTCTGTTTTATAAAGGTAGATAAGATTCAAAGGCAAGCTTCTTCCATCTTGCGTTTCGTATCAATGTCACTGAAAGACGTCCACTGCCTTCGAAACAAGTACGGAGCTATAACATAAACGATGTCGTCATGTACGAAAGAAAATTGTTACAATTATCAATTATTAATTACAAGTATCTAAAAATCATTCCACATCATCGTACGCATCAAAGCTAATCATCGTTCTGTAACTTCTACCAGAAATATCTTGAACGCACCATAGTTTCAGGGACACATCTCGAATACAATCTGATCGATGTCGATTTACCTACACTTTATATTTCTAGCCGACTGAAAAAATGCTCATGCTGCTTTTAAACGGATTTGAAATTTACCGCGCGATCAGGTACTTCCAATCGAATATTGAAGGTATAGAAGGCTTCTAATTGGGTCTGCATTAGGCATTTTGTGACCGAATCTCGCCTATTCCGTGGGAACTCCCAGAATCCTCATCACCCATACACCGGTAGCAATGCCCAAGCTTTTATCCAGTGGAATGTGCTCCAAGATACAGTCCTAGTAGACATTGAAAAAAAAAAAAGTCCATGTTGACAAGTGTTTCTAATGAGACTTCTGGCGCTTATTGGCATTTCTAGAATAGTTTTGCACTCGTCCTCGAAGATGTGTCAAATAGTACCAATGCAAAAGCACATTCACAAAAATTTCACCGTTATGATCTTATCAAAAATTGCACAAGATATATAATATATAAGCTAATAGCTAATACTACGTATGTATAGTTTACTCACGCTGATATCATTAGCGAGTTTTTCGGGATCGTGTTGGATTTCCGGTCTCGATTTCTAAAACAAAATATGCTAATTAAACTAGCATTTCCATTTTATAAAATGCAACTGTTATAATACCCTCCCGGAAGGTGAATATTACTTACACATATGACAACTTACGCAGAAATTTATAAGATGAGGTTGGGTGCATTTAATGATCTCCTGACGGTATTTGTTTTGGTCCTAGAAAGTAAAAGCATAAATTGATTTGTTTTTAAGCAGGAAGGACCAAGTTATATTCGTTAGCGCCAATAGCTTTTCCAAGTACCTATGTAGCAGCTCTCCGCTGCTTTGCTCGTCATCCCATGAATGACTGGTACACTCAGTCATCCCGAGTCTCCAAACACAGAGAGAATGCGAAGCCATAAAAACTAGTTTAAAAACTTACGCCGATTTACCTTTTTAGGCTCTTAGGATGCGTGGATAAATGCGTTCTCAATGACAAAGTACATCTCATTTAACATAAATTCAGTGAACAAAATATGAATGCATGCTAGACCTACGAAGACCTAGGCGTAAAACAGCTAGCTGGATAAGTTAAATTAACTAGTGTAAATAACGTGTCGCAGGCATGACATGATGTCGAACCTATCGTAATGTTACACATATATATATGAGCGTAGATTTGACAATGCTTAATTTTAAGAAGGCAGATTTTCACCTAACAAACAACAGTTGCTTAGAAAGACTGGATGTACTCTCCGTATTAAGAATATGGCCTACAAAATAAGATAGTTACTTACCCCAGCTAACGATTCAAGGCTGTCATGACATTTGGCGTAGTCATCGCATATAATTCTGAGAGCCTGATAAAGTGGAATTTAATTTAAAATTTACAATCCAGTTAAATAGCCTAATATTTTGTAAGTATTCCATATATATATATATATATATATACGTTGTTATATACTACTTTAGCATTTTCTATAACATATTTCTTCACCTATATGAAAAAGATAATAATTTATATATAAAAAATAATAATAATAATAATTTTATCGCAACAACAGTCAATAACTGTCCTACACAAAATACATATTTATCAAACATAGTAAACGTGCTCATCTAAGCCTGAACCCAAGCGTTTAAAGATTAGCCATGCTTTCGTGTATTACTTCAGTCTATTCATGATGATCTTACTATCCAGCTGCTATTACGAAGAGTGGGTGGCCGATTTCTGGGTACGTTCACCAGGATAAAAAGCATCTCTAAAAACCGCAAAAAACCACTAAGTCAATGTACATAACGGCAAGCAATGACAAACGCCCATCGCCACCCTAGTCTCTTGAAACAAAAATGCCAGTTGTAGTCAAAAGGCCTGGCTTTCGATATCGCTCAGCTATACCGAACTTTTACCATTGAACGCGATTGTACAAATGTTCAATTGTATTTTATGTAGACCAGTTAAAGCTAATATTTGACATGTTAGGCGTAACTATACATGATACGCACTCGACCTAAATTTACGCACGTTTTCATCTACTTTATCATCTAGACCTTCATTTATGAATGTGTTAGGGGAAGGCAATGACCACATATCGAAGTTCAAAAACTACAATTAGCTAGCGAATTCAGTTCTTTATGGCTAGCTAAAATTTAAAGCTAAAAGCCCCCTTTTTAGATAGATGTTTATGAAATCCTAGTGCCGCCCCCGTAGAAATACAAAGCATTTGTCTGGGTCGTATTTTCAGTTCACCGTTGTCGATATAGCGGAGAAAAAATGGGCGTTTGGCTAAGCATTAATGAAACCTATATCGTACACACATTTTCTACATTGGCCCCACCCCAGGAAGGAAGAATTCTCATATAGCCTGGGAACAAGCAAGTTGTCAAGATTTCCTTCCTCGCTAGATGGTCCTAATTTTACTAAAAATAGACAAGGAAGATAGTGAGAGATATTTCCATTTCGTGTGTCAAACAAAAATCATTATACGCTAGAAAATTCGTTTGTTCGACCACAAGACATGCCTGATTTTCGATCAAGCACACAAGTAACTCTATACGTATCATAGCAGCGGAAGCGAGATAACCTCTCCAATGACGTTTATGGGCACGGGGTACTTGTCGAGAAGATGCATGCATTTCTTCATAATTCGCTCTGCAATCGGCTGCGCCTCCTTCATAACGGCGTCATCTAAAGCGAAAACAACAACAGGAAGTGCATTCGATATTTCAGTAGCTGAAGTGATGTTTCAAAACTACGTTAGGAAACGTATAATTGTGCAAGACCGCACGTCAGTGATACAAATTGCCCCTATGTTTCGAGTTCTACGTCTGGTATCGCTGTTAGATATCTCGTTAAACTTACCTGGACGCTTTTTGCACTCCTCGTCCCCAGAGGCGGTACTGATTATGCTTAGAACGAGTATGATCACTCTCATAATGAATCTAAAGCCGAAGAAACTTTCAAAATCTTACAACTACTGCCTAATGCACAACAATCTTTACCGACCCACTTCGCTGGCCTTTTGGGACACATCATCAGGTTGGCATAACCTCCTAATCGGGCATTTATAGTCGACTCCTTGATGGAGGAAATTACGTTCACTCTATTTTGCGTGGAATCTATCCAAAAGTCATTGCTGTTGCTGACCGGCCAACTGAGCAGCTGTGTAACATTTTCCAATCCATAAATCAGATCGATTTCTTTCAGAAATGATGATAATAATAATGAATAGGTAACAGCGTTAGTGGGTTCCAACACTGGCACCAGCTGGACAACTGAGTTCACTCGAGAAAACCGTGTCTGTCTGTGTGATCAGCTCTATAACTGATATAAGTAGCTTACTTCTTACGCCCGTATGCACACTTTCTGTATACATACGGCTTTTTCTTTTCATTGAAGGCCGTTTTCTCATGAAGGTAGAAAGCAATTATAATAGAATATATTGAATTGTTGTTCTTAAAACACTATACGGATATGCGTGTCGGTCTATATAGCTCAGACTTGTAATAAATTTTTCCTAATGTCTTTTACAAACAAAAAGGAGAAAGTGCTTATCTACAGATGGTTTGTGGAGAAAAGGCACGCTAGTTTTGTAAATGCTAAATGACAAATCCGAAGATGCACTTGAAGGGTAATAAGTACGAAACTAATTACTAATAATATGGATCTCTTTATCTGATTCATTTAGCACGCATTTACCACAAACGGATAAAAGGACAAAAATGTTATTTAATTTGAACCGTCGTCTAATTTAGGTTCACTTTGGTAGTGTCCTAAATTTTTCGGACGCCCTTAATTGCCAAAGGCTACCTGAAATGTAACACTCGCTCGACCAAAGCTCTAGTTGTGGTAGACGTGACCAATCGTGGCTTTTTGGTAATAAACCACATTGCCGACAGATTGATGAGCCCGAAGAATTCTGTTTAGGCCCATTGTTGCTTGTAGGTTTACATGAGACTATGCGCGAAAAGCACTGCCATCAAATCCATTGTCGAACTTGCCCCTTTTAAACATATGTGACCCCTCCTCTACCTACCAGCTTTTGTCCTCACCACTAGGGCACGATTCCTTTTTAGGACATCTAATGCCAATTTGTTGTCGTTGTTTTATGTTACTTCTAAATGTAAGTCCTGCGAGGAAGCCCATGAATCTAAATTTTTCTGGGGTTCAAACACGTAAATTACCTATCATCGTCTACGTATACAGGATTATTTTTTCAAAGTATCTTTTTTACTTTTTACTGCATAAAAACATACCTTAATATATGCTTTCACTTTCGGCTGATTGAATCATAAAAAAGTATTGCTCTTTACAAATGAAAAGTGTTTTTTTGTCGTTCATAGATAAGATTTTATTTTGTTACATGTTCAATAAATTTAATTAATTACACAACTTGCTATAAAGCTATGTCCCGAACATGCGTCTTGCCATGATGTTTGGGTCTGTTAATTGTTTTACACATTTTTTTTTCATCATATATCATCAGATATCTTTAATCCTGATTATGTGTTTGAATATATTTAAGTAGAGCGAATAGCATTGTTGCAGAAATTCCTAGCCACATTGAAACGTGACCTGAAAGCAGGGTAAACATGTCGGAACCCTGGAAAAAGCACGAAACGGTAACTCGAATTAACGACAAATGATGGCTAGCTAATCTTCATCTTCTATCGAAATTCGACATTGAATGATATTTCCTATATGGTTTTTATTTATACGTCAAGTACTACACATTTGTTATTTGTAATTTACTCTCAATAGCATAGACATTATTAAACGTTTGAGAGGTATCGGCTCGAAAAATGTTCAGCTCCTTCAATAAACGTCTCTCTCTCTCTCTCTCTCTCTCTCTCTCTCTCTCTCTATATATATATATATATATATATATATATATATATATATATATATATAGAGAGAGAGAGAGAGAGAGAGAGAGAGAGAGAGAGACTCGTTTTTTGCTCTTTCTATATCAGTATCGTTCACAGTCAATTGCTATCTGATTCTCCACGTTTCATTAATATTTCAGACACGATATCTTACTTTCGAGTATTTTTCTTTCCTAGAATATCCCGCTCTTGACCCATTGTTGGAATCTTGGGCAAAAGTTAGTTGTCCGTAATAGGGTAATTTTCCTAATGGCTGAACAATTACTGTGTGGAAACTGGTTTGCTTTTTGACAATATGAAGGAAGCTATGTTGATACGATGTAATTTTCTTAGTGTTTCAACCAGTGATTCTACATACGACAAAGCCCATAGATTACGTACAGTATTATTTATATTGCAATGCCGAACTCCAGTATTAGTTCATCCTACCTTTAAGATTATATTATACATCAATAATTACCATTCTTTTATATTTCTATTTGTTCGTTTGGTGATAGCTAAGTGCTAGGTGCCGTTGACAAACTCAGTTGCTGCTTTAACATTCATTCGCCATTCGTTTTTTTTTTTTAAATTACATAGTTTCACCGGGATTTTGAACCCTAAAGATAAGCATGTCAGGTAACAAAAAAAACTGAATTTTCTAAACATTTGATCACAAATGTAGTTCGGGACTCTTTTTTCAGAGATCAACGTATTTGATAATTGGACACATTTTTGTTTAGTATCATCAAATGAAGTAACGTTTCGGTATTCCGAAAATTTAAATTGTGAAAATACGATATATGGAGAATTTCTATATGGGAAATTTGCTCGAACCGCGACGGCATCACGCTCCGTTTTCTTGCATCCGCTGACCATTGCAATATTATGCTAGCGTTCAGAAGCTCCGCAAAACAAACCAATCAAAAATGGTTTTTCATGTAAATGCGAAGGGTTGTCAACAACGAGAAGATCAACGGGACCCGACGTGATAGTCACTGTAATTATTGAAGAAGCTTGAATGTACAACTAGTTCTATGTCAGGATAAAAATATAAGCGCATCTCAAAAGATTGCTTTCCATCATATATCTAAAAATATATTATAACTGAAAAATGCCAAAACGATTCGTTCGTAATAGAATAAAATAATAAACTGTTTAGTGTTATGATAAACATTAAAACAATCGATTCGAAGTAACAAGGAATCGTTTTGATACCGTTATTCGTGGAATATTCGAAATTAACTCATTTCGTGTCGATCCCATTCGGACATTCACGGTGGTTTCCTCGCTTCGAAAACACGTTAGTACAGTCATTAGATCGAAATCGTCACATTAGTATGCGTCATAATTTCCAAAATCGTGATAAATAACTGAGGCTTGTTTTAGGTCGTATAGACGCTCAGAAGTAGATTACTGATCAATTTCGCTAGGGGTAAAAGGCAACATTGAAAAGATATGTATGTTCAACCAGCTTTAAAAAAGAACGAAATTGATATATATATATATATATATATATATATATATATATATATATATATATATATATATGCTAAATAAGACGTTTAATTACATCGTTCCGATCAGAAATCTGTGATGAATTAAGTGTAACTTTAGCCGTGAGTTAAGGTTACAAGGAGTCATCGGTTTAACGAAGCACAGTAGAAGGAAACTCAACGTCTTTTGTGTTACGAGGGCTGAGAGAAGGCGAATGAAGGAGCGGCTTCACAGAGTTACCTAATATTTATCATCTCGTGGCTTTGGGGATCAGTAAGGCGAAAGCAGATATTGGCTAACAAATAATCGGTTTGCTCGTTATTTTAGAAACTTGCATGAGGAAAAGACCTCGACTTGAAAAAGTAACTTCAGTTCTGGCATCCTATCGTAGCATTAATATACATTTCACTGGACTAGCCAAGAAATCGGTCCTGGGAAAAAGTCGGGTGACTGGCTTTTAACAAGTGAGAGTGTTGGTGCTCACTATGGCGCTTGTAGACCATTGAGGTGACCTACGATAGTGCGCATTATGAAGTTTTTCATATACTATTTATTACAACAACAAAAAAGGGTTCGATATATCACATACGCCCATATTTACACGAGGTCAAACTATCCGTTAATCTATTAAACCCATGTGGGGTACGATAATTTTAATTACAGCTTTTTTTTATGGCTCAGCATCTGATGGGACTCATTATCATGCACATTTCGAATGACAGTCACATTCTTAAAGCGAAATTATGCATTTTTTATACTTTTGTCTCACCAAGTATATCCGTACCTTGATACTCACTCGTTTCGCAAGTACTTGTTGATATTCCCTATAGTAAAACTAAGAGTGCTATAGCGAATCTCGTAACAGGCTCCCCTACAGACATACTGACACCATGGCAACCATCCATGGGATTTCATTTCTTGAATACACCGTACTGGAATATATAGAATCATACTTTATTACGACATGTAGCTTAATTAATCATTGGATTTTAACAGCACATGGGTATGCGTTGCTTTTACATCGACTTAAATGCACATATGTTGGCTGAATTTTATAGCTTTGATAACTTCAATTGACTTATAAGCTTCTTTCAACTTAGCAATTTGTATTTACGCAAATCGTATTAATTAAAAGACGATTTAATTATTAACATTACAATAAAAAGGGTGACTTTGAATTTGTGGCCCTCCTTAGAAGCTGTTTCATCAATAAAAAAAGCGAAAAGATAAAGCGACCGATAACGAATTTTTGTATACGGTAATCTCTGTTTGTACACGAAAAGCTATTGGATACGGTAGCGTGTGCATGAATGCCAAAGTTTTTTTTTTATGGACGGCTAAATGGCTGCTTATTTTTACTGTCTAATATTATAAAAAACAATACAGAATTTTATGCTGATCTAATAACACATCGGGAAGAGTCCTTGCAAAATTTCAATATTACTATTTTCGATTCAGCGTATTTGGAGGATTAGCCTATGGCATCTGTAAGAAGCACGCAGTCCGCCATTATATTCCCTTAGGGTTTGTACGGAACGTGCCGAATAAGCGTGCGTGTAAGTACCACTACGATTAGAATGAAAATGATTTCTTAACTAAGTTATAGAACGAAATAACTTCAACGTAGTACAAAAGGCTAAACCAGGATGGCTTATGTATCTTAGAAAATAGAATTGAAACGTACAATGTGAGAGATATTCGCGTAGACTCCCGTTAAGCCGATCGCGAGCCCCGTATAGCTTTGAAAAACAATTACATGTATTTTCCCACTTCGTTGATAGACATCGCTCACTGCACTCCTCTGCTTGAATCCCCTACGCGAAAAAGATAAAAAAAAAAAAAAGGAAAAGGTAATAATAATAAAAGGCATACGATTTGATTCTGAAGTGAGTGAATCTAGCACGGTTCCTCTTGAAATGCCGGTGTAGGATTCAGTGTAGGATTAAGATATTTATTTGATGATTCCTCGAGCGGAAAAATGAGATATTTATTTCAGGGTTCCTAGACGAAACACTGTCAGCAATTAGCTGCGCCATTACTAATAAAACAGGTTTTATTGATATATTTGATAACCATTGAGGGACAGTGGTCATTATATGTAGTTGAAGTAGCTGCGAGTTCAAAAGTATTTAGACGTCATATTTAACTAGTCCATAACAGCCTCATAAATAGCAATATCGGCTCGCAGCAAATTTTTACCATAATAGAAACAGTACTATACATGATATTAAGCTAAAGTATTTTTTTAATAAATCTAAAATCATAAGCAAACGCCATACGCAATTATTACAGACATTTCAGGTGCCTATTCAGGACAAGTTGGCGGCTTGCAATTAATTAAAGTAAGAGTAAGTATAACATATCAATTCAAATAAGCTTACTTCATCGGTATAGTTCATCCGATTGGATATTTCAATATAGTCGCCACACTGCGTTTCGTATGGTGCGTCTTCATGGGTCTTCTCGTATGGTGCGTGTAATGTCTTCTCGCCTGCAGCAATCATATAAACCTGTAGGACACAAATTACAAAATGGATTTTTTATATATACTTGATAACTAAATAATGATCATATAATAAGGTTGTTTTAAATAATAATAACAAAAATCTAGAATGGCAAACATTTATCAGACTCCCGTTTGAAATAAGATTTACGATGATATAGCTGCTTTTATCTTACATTATTTTGCAACAGGAGCATTATTCCTTTAGGCGCTAGTCTAACCTAATTAACCTAAGGATCGTCTAAACAAAAATATATATATTAAACAATATTATTGAGTTAAAATGGGTGTTATTATTACAGTTATAAGTAACGTTTTATACCTAACTTACTTTTCCAGATCGTAACATAAATGTATTTGGCATCCCTGAAGTAAACGTGTTTCGTTGATGAAGAAAGCCTGATAGCGCGATATCTGTTCCAGGAGCTGTCAGCAGTCTGTTGGCGAAAAATCGATAAATTTTCTGTGGTCTTTAATGCCATTTCATCTATTTTTAAAGATTAAAAATATTTAAAAAAAAAAAAGAAAAATTATATTTTTTGACTCCAGACGAAGCTCTAAATATATCGAGGTGATCTAAGGAGTGTGATTATTGTCCTGGTTAAATATTTTTCTCATGTGCATGGAAGTATACAGTATTTTGCGCTTCGGAGTCTAAGCAGTGTATAAACGTTAATGTATTTCCTCTATCTAGGGTATTTGGTCACCCTGATATATGTATACCTGACGTTGACTCTATACTTCCATGGCTCCTGGCAAGACGGATATTCCTTGAGAGACGCTGGGTCAAATGTGTAACACACCCCAGTTTTCAGGTAAGTATACTGCAGTTTCCAGCTAGAGTCGGTGATGATAAAAACAGAACAATAATGGAGTATTTCATCACAGCGGAACTCAAAACTAAAAATTTTACTATTCACTACTTCCTTTCAGAGGTCCATTGTTGGATTCTACAATTTCTAAAACAGATCTGATGGAAATCAATGGTTAATAGAAACGTTGGTTTGTCTTATTTGAAGCATAACTATGTCAAAATGAGCGAACTATTTATACCACGCGGAGTGGATATGGATACTAGTTACCTGTTAAGGCTATCAGCCGGCTGACATGTATAGTCGCTATACTTAAGGCGGCACTCAAGCACCAATTCGGACAAAGGATAGCTGTATTTTATAAGTTTTTTTTTGTTAAAATTAACTTATTGAACAGGATTGCTTCAGGATCGCTGGCTTCACACTCGCTCCCATTGTACTCCCAACAAATTCGTGAAAAGTTAATTCTGGAACAAAAACAGGAATATAAATAGTGCTTACATACAGTAAGTACAAGCTCTTACCGCACTTCACGCACACTGAATTGCAGCAACGTAGAATGATTCATCATTTTACTAAATCTCGTCTTTAATGTCAGAATGATATGTGCTTTGATCTTGTAATTTATCTTTAAGAAAAAATCTAATAAACTGTACGGCCTATCCTGACTTTCGACTCCCTAGACAGGGGTTCTCTCAATTGTGTGTCACAAAAAACTATTGAATTAATCCCCTAATCAGCTGACTGAGAATCTATGTTTAAGCTAAAATATTCTAGAAGGAGTAGAACACATTGCAT
>NW_019211454.1:69085305-69114250 GCF_002443255.2 Varroa destructor
ACTAGTCGAACGACGAAGCGAATTCGATAGGCTTGCCTCGTCGGTAGAAGTAAATAAAATAAAAGGACGCAATTAGGGTCGGTGACGTCAGGCCATCTTCAAATGCCAGCGGTTAAATTCTGTCCTAACATGCTAGCCTTAATTGTAATTGTAAAAATGGGGAGTAGCTGAAACATTTTACCGAGCTGTTGAACTCGATGATGCAAACAGGCGAATCCGTAAAAATGTTTTGGTGAGTAGTTAAGAATAAAGGAAACATTCAAATACAACGCCGCTTCTTTATACCGTGAATATTTGTACTACTTTCTGCTAATCTCCACTGTCACCAGGATTTACCGATTGACATTTTCGATGCTTTTTGGCTTTAAGGGAGCAGTTATTTTTTAGTTAGAAAGGCATACGAAGTGACTCGGCTTCTTGACGCTCTGCTTTTCGGATAACGTCTTTCTATTCTTTTCTGTTGGCTAGCTTCCTGATAATAAATTGGTATTTTAATACGATAGATGTATTTACCTATATCCCATAGCCATTCGTCTCAGCGGTTCCTGATGAATTCCGTATGGAAATAATAGAAAATATATCCTAATGTCTTTCTTTTACAAAAATTGAAAATGTTGGAAACATTTTTCTGTAAAAGCTTCGCTGTCATACGCTATCAATGGTTTACGCTGTCAATGGAAAACAACGTACTCGTTCTAATTACTTGCATATATGTTTTTGAAGCTTTTCAGTAGTTGTATATCTATTATTTGCCTATTGTTTCTTTGAATCAGTTGATGTAGACCATCACCTGGCCTTTATTTTAAAGTTTTGATGCTCAGGTACTTCAGACAGGTGAGCTTAACACTTCCAGAAATCTTCAACAAATTCCAGCGACCGTGTGATTGGCCTCGAAAAACAAATAATTACTAATTGGCTATAGACACTAAACAAGTTTGTCTGTGTCACCGATAAAGAAAGTTGTTTCGTCTAAAGTTAAAATCGATTGATAAAACTAATGGTCTTCCGAAATTAGTCCGTTAACTGAACATTTTTTCAGAGACACGACGATCAGAGCCGTACAGGCCGGACAAGAATAATAACTCTTAAATAGATTTGAAGAACTCTCCATTTTTCTATCGAAAAATTGTTTCATTAGTGAAATAAAAATTTTTTACGCATTTAAGGTGTTTCTTATAGAATTTGGGTGGGATAGACAGGCCGTTGAGAGAGCCGGAATACGTTCTTGAGCAAACTGCATAGCTTTTGTATCAATTATGGACTATCGTTGCATTCCACTTCCCGTTAAAGTTCAGAAGCATAGGTATATATAGCATAGCTATACTATGAAGTTCTCCAAAAGCTCTACAGAATTATTGGTTGCACTCGTTTGTGCACATGATGAAGAAAACTTACCAAATAAGGATCTAGACTAGAAGTAACGTTGTTTCACGTGCACTTTCGCTTGTTTGTTACATATATAGTGAGAGCGGGAAACTCCAATGAAGAAAGATTGCCCTGGTGAACGACCACCGACGTACGATACATAAGGTATGCTGAAGTATCAACCGAAATGGCCAATGCACCGGTGTACAAGCAACACGCCGCACACGTAAAGCACGCTGCCTTATAAATGCAACTGACAGCGAGAATACTGTAGATATAATCGCCATGACGCTCTACCAACAGCTTCGAAAACTTGGTAACGTACCGCAGTGATCCGCATAATACGTTAACGTCCATGGGAAACGTTTTCGATGTTCTTCTTCAAGTTATTGTCCTACGCGTTTTTGACGCACTCAACAATTGAAACAACCTTACTAAAAATATAAGAAAATTGTTATAGCTAACACATTCGAGTCTGTCATTCGCGTTTGAACTATTGTTCAAAAATAGTTTATTTTTTAGCTGAAAAACTACAACTGATATTCGCAGGCCAACAATTGCGTACTAAGAAAAAGGAATTATTAATCACTGTGACCAATGAGAGTCCCAGCCATAAACCGCCGATGAGACCCATCACTTTGGTGACACTCAACGCTGGAATGAAGTGCATCACGTCGACATTTCGAGACGTCATCAGAAGAACGAGCTTAATATAATACTCGCCTTCCTCTATTCGATCAAACACCTGCGAATAGACAGTCATAAACTAAGGGTACGCTCTTATCACCTCCGGCAAACCCTGTCTAACAGGGCTAACCAATTTTTATTGAAGATAGTACTTATAATTTATGAGTGCTGCGCTATGACACAAGTATGTATAATACGATTCTATTATAATACGATTCTAATTTGAATTAGTACCTAAGCCCGTTTCAGATAGGATTATAACACCTTTGAGTAGGCCTGTTTAGCATCGTAGACGATGTTGTGGCATGCCTTGCCGCAGAGTTCAATGCACGTCCTGTACGCAATGTAACCTGTTAACAACAATCGCGTTATGAACAGAAATTTGCATTTCGTAAAATAAAGGGCTATGGCATTTCTTTCGTCACCGTCATAATGATGGCAAACGTTTCGCCCGCATTGGGTCTTGCAGTATAATTTTGGGCTTTAAAGGTATCGTATACAAACGAAACACAACGAATTCCGTTCTAATATTCTGCTAAGCTGTTACAAGCGAACTTAAACGGAATTCAAAACTGAATAACTTTTAAACTGCGCGTCGCCCGCAGACGAAGTTTGGTCGGTTAATATTTCGTAGAAAAAAAACATTTTTCAATCTTAAAAATCAGCACTCAACGATTAAATTTTCATTCCTTAAAGATCATAGGAATGCAGAAATTCAGCGATTTTTTTTTTTAAATTAGCCCAAAGGGCTTTAAGCGGTGCGAACGCTTCGGGGAGCAAATATTGTAGTGTTGAAGACCAGCGAGCAGTTAGTTAACCAGTTGTTGGAACCCAAAAACAAAAATGTACGCCACAATCGAAAAGGCGTCTCACGAAGGCAAAGCTTGAAGTCTAAGGGCTCTGTCGGTCATTTCACATGTTACCGAATTATAATCTAAATAGTGAAAGTTAGGTAAAAAGTGAGTTCTCCATGAATGGGTACGGTGCATTCTGCAAAATAGCAAACTTTAATCAGCGAAAAACCGCCTGGACATTGGACGACGAGCCAAGGATTAATGCCGGAAAAGGATTGGCCGAGAGGATAGTATCGTCCTAGAAAGAAATCGAGCTTGATAGTAGTGTCGAGAAGGTTCGGACTTAATGTAATGGTGCTATATGCAGTGGGGTAAGGAGCGTCTATTACAGTCAGAAAATGAAACAATGAATGCAACCCATTATTTCAATTCAATTTATTCTCAGCTCGGGGTCCACGATGTGAGCGCTAAGGACGGGCAAATTCTCAAATAGGTACTCGGTTTTAACGATGTAGAGACAAGTTAAAATACACAGTTAGGTTTTCTATTATCGCTTTCTTAACTTGGCTCTTATAGTTTCGAAAACAATGATGCATTTTTTTTTAATGACTATTTCTATTACATTATTTTGATGTTAGTTCTCTCAGTTACCTTCCAATGACCTCACACCAATTAACAATACTTATGACGCCGTATGGCCAATTGAAACAAACACTGTAATTTATTATCTATGTGAAATAGAGTAGAAAAGGATTCCATTTTTGCAGTCCTGAAAGCATTGCTGGATGCGGCGAAAGCAAGAAAGCGGATATCAGTCCGTCGTTCGAAACTAGTTTATAGATAGAGGCAAAGATAGGCCTTTGTTATAACTTAGAAAACATACCTGCTTAGTGAGGATCGATCTAAGTTGCTTTTGGCGGGGCCACTGGACGTAGTCAGTACACGTTGACGATCTTACGCTTGACCATGAAAAACATTAATTGATGTCAATTAATCTCAATATGTTTCCGTACACGACGGCTAGGCTCTTACGTAAGGGTTCTATTTGGACTACTTCTGTTGGGTGAAAGCTTCTCAGCACCCGTATCCGATGATTACCCATGACGCAGTGGCGTTAACCACCCATGCACTTCGAAAATAACTAACGTAGTTTCAATTCAATCCATGTCTACCCCGATATACTTTTCGGTATAACTTTTCTAAAAAAAAAAAGCTATGCTTTTAATTTTTCTTTTTCTTAAATAAACCAAAGCAAAGTAACACGAAGAAATTTTCAGCGACGATTGAAAAAGGACACCAACAACTACGATCACAACAATCTGTTCATAACCTAATCGTCTGGAAATTGCTATCATTAGCTATCGTTAGCTTTTGCCTTTTGAAGGCCGTATATTTCACATATAGAAAGATCCGTATAGGAATATGTGTAGAGAATGCAAATGAAAAAGATCTGAAATCGATAGAAACAGCAGCTCGTTAGGGGGCTTGAAATGAGCATTATATGCAAATATTCTAGACGGCTTCAGAAGCAGGATGCAAATATCGCGAGCGTGTGAGAGATCACAACTTTTTAATCTAAAAGTAAGTTTAAAAGCTACTGTAATTTCGTATACATGATAGATATAACACTACATTTTAACCTTTATCTTCCAAATCATTAACGTAACATAAATAAATAACATTGGGCGTTTGCTTTAATTTGAGTGGTATCCGAATCAAATCCAAATGCTCTAAAGTTATGACTGCATTTAGGTTCTTGTAAATTACTAGCAGAACAAGTATCATGTTTTTGATTCGGTTTATATTTTTACTGTCGTTGGTAGATGACGTTACAACCAATCTTGGTCGATTCTTTTTTGCCATAAAAAAAACGAAACGGGATCAACAGAAACGACAGTGTGCAAAACACTGCTATAACTACGTATTAGTCCAAGGGCCGATTCTGTCCAGCTAGTTAGCTAGCTGGTTCGTCCGCTCTGAGACGCCTCCTCAGAGGCACAGACTCTTTGTGGGTCGCCCGAGTTCTGAAAAAGGTTCTGCGCGGAGCAAGAATCCATCTGAGCAAATACATTTTCGCCTAGAAAAAAGTTAGCTTTTTTTACGATGTCTAACGCTAACTTAGGTGCTGCTAAATCTTCTTTCGTAACAACCTTCGTAAGTAGCTTCTTTCATATTTTTTCACGTTCAAAAACAACACTGAGGCGCCGTTTAAGAGCAACACGACTGCCCACCAGCATCGTTCGCGCGATTATTCCTTATCAATCTTTAAACTTGCATTGAAATCGAAAGATGGGATCCGTTCGTTAGCAAGTAACTAGTGAGTCGTGAATAAATGTCTATTATCTACAGTAATGTCTGTCAAGACGTTTCATTTTTGAAGATCTAATATAGTATAATTTATGAACATAAAAGAAACGTAGTACTTGCTGAACATAAGTGGGTTTTGATGAACGATTTACATGGACGTCTCACGGGTCCAGTTTAATGTGAAACACATGTATTTCGGCAGAGATGCATACGATATTGAAATAGAGTTCTTTTCTAGATAGAACTCGACGAAATAAAACGTCGGATTTGACACTCCGAATTGGAAATGGGGTTTCTGACGAAATAGCCACGTCTGCTAGGTTTCCAGATGTCCTAACAGTTTCCATGACTTGTTCACGCCACTTTGGTGCCTTCAGATCGACCTAGGGGTGCACACTTTGGAGCTATTTAGCTCTAAACCGAATAATTAACAGTAGATAGTTTGCCTTGTAGTCAAAAAAGTAATAATAGCAACACTTTGGATTAATATTACAACAGCTACTTATGAAATCTTCAATCCAAATATAAAAAAACGTAACGTATAATGAGATGATTGTGCAACCCATTTTTTACTACTTTTTTTTTTACTTTTAGGGAAATTTTACTTCAAACTTCTTTCGATCGATCCAGTTAGTGGTACACATGGAGATGCCAGGATACTTCAAGGTACCATGACCTTGTGTCTTTAGATCAATGGCTGTCGGTACCGCCGATAATTCTTGAAAGGAGTTTTGAAGCAGTGACCGAATTTTATGACAGCTGCAAATGTGTTTAATGTGGTAGTTTATATATATATATATATATTTCTAAAATTAATCTAAAGCTAATCCTAATATGCGTATTCCCAGGCATATATAATTTTTGTGACACCGTAGTTCATCGGAAGATCAAATTTTGGACTATTTGGAGTATTCGTCTATATACTTGTGAGAATCGTAATATCAAGATATCCTTCTGATGAAAATGATCACAGGAGATCATTATCCTAAGTTTTTTAGGCATTATTGCAGGCTGTTTTATTACAATAAGCAGAACAAAATCTCATAGAAGTAATTCAAAGAAAAATTCAACGCATCATGTTTTTATGATCAATAACATTAGCAAGAAAATTTGAATTCCTTCGAAAATACAATCTCTACACTTCCAAAAGTCTACGCGTGTATATCTTTGTACTATAATTTAAAGTTTGTCTTGTACTTTCAACAAGCCGAGTGCTGCGATAATTAGTTAAGTTAAATCGAAATTCAAACATTTATTTGTATAAGAGCACAAACTAATTTTTAACAAGTCTGTTTTATATAACCGCCTAATTACATTTATATGTTTTAATTATAGAAAAACTTGAACAAGTTAAATACATATACTTGTACAAGCAGGTTAACTCACCTTGACTAAGTTCCACATCTGGAATACGTAGACTAAGCTAAGGAGACAGAAAGACAAAATTCGCACTCAGTTCACCATTGGCCTGGCTTGAAATTATACTGTGGGCCGTGTGTACGGTATTACGTATCACAGTTAGGAAACTCGGCTCAGAATACATTCATTAAAGATATCAGGCTCAGTCCTACTAGTCAATCTATGTGGTTTTATGCATTCTACTAACAATAGGGCCTATTTTTACCTATCAAGATATGGGCGGAACCTTAACGAACCTAAAAAATGATGTAATAATCTAATATGACGCGTCCGATCTATACCTGCAGCTAATCAGTATAAAGCTTTTATCGATTCTGAATTGAATACACTTTTTGAGCATCAGATAGTACAAGCGTGTGGACTTCGGGTCGTTACTAAGCAAAACAAAATATTAGCCTTATTTCAAAGAATGGTGGAAGAAGAAATGACCTTATAGTTCGGTAATAATTAAGTCCACGGGTAAAGGTAGTCAGTCTTTATCATTAAAGATTTAGGGAACTTAAATTCGCTAGTTATGAGAAAAACAACACAGATGTTAACGTATGCCTTTTAGAACAGAGTTACTCAGAATCATTAGACTAGAAAGTGGTGGGCGCTTTCTGCTAATTAAACTTAACTGAAAATTTCAAAATTAGAATAAAACTGCAAAAAGCAACAAAAAAATCAAAGAGATACCTGACTTCTTATTAAAACAATTATTAGAATGCAGTGCATTTTAAATAACGTTAGATGATTTTACGTTACATAATTAAACAGGTAATTGATTGAATCTATTGCGCTTTAGCCCAAGTCATCGAACATTTTTTAATTAACATAAATTTAATAAAAAAAAAACAAGAATACAGCCACGATACGAACAAATTTAGTCAATTGATATAGTCTTCAACGTTCACAATTAAAATAATGAGCTTAAAAGAAAAACAATCCTTCAAATTAAGTTTATGGAAATGATCAACTATCAATGAAACAAAGGTTATGTTTTGTTAAGATGCCTTTTGTTAATATTGCATAATTGCAAAAATATTGCATAATGTATACCAATGCTCGATAACAGATACTATATTAAAGTTTAGCAATAATTTAACTAAATTTATTTATGAGTTGAAAAATATTTCAGCATTAGGCTTTGCTGAAATACCTAAGTGAATTACAGAGGAAAACGAAAGCCTTGCTTACATTGTACGAGTTCTCTGTAGAGCAAGATACTTTTAAAAAGGTACTAGCGGAAATTAACTAAAGGACAATACCTTTAAACAATTAACAAAAATTAATAGCCTACCTCAATATACTCAAAAATTAACTTGATTAATTAATTCATACTTCAACCCAGGCAGGGCAACCGGATAAATTTAGTTGTCGAATGCCACAAACGCCTACAGGGCCAAGTAGAAAGCGGGTGGGGTCTTTTTGGCAATGACAATAGCAGTAAGCAATAGCACACTACTCAGTTGAGTCATCCATTTTACCACCAATAAATGACCGTGAAGAAGAGGTCAATCTTTATAAGTATTTAGGAATAACATACTAATCTCTAAATAGAACGTCCAAGGGAATATAAGAGCCAATTGTATTTTATTACACGAATTAAAAACGTATGGTCAGCTGATTTTCGCAACCAAGTCTACTCTCGTTGACATTAATCGATGCATTATATATATATATATATATATATATATATATATATATATATATATATATAGCATATCCCTATTTAAAGTCAATCGTAAGATAGATAGATAGATAGATAGACGAACTCTTATAAGTCTCCAAAGAAAAAAGGCCCTACGAAATATTTTCAGGCTGCGATACGTGCAAAGAATTTCCACCATTTAAAAAACTCTGCATTTTTATGGTTTCTGAATTTTTATAGAGCGGTAACTTAGAGAAATTACACAAAGGTCTATAGACAACTACTCTAATGAGGTAATGGCTAGACTTTTGTCTAGCCATTACCTCATTAGAGTAGTCACTAATCGAAGCTTAGAAACCTATGGGTTTGTAAATACCGAGTTGTCCCGAACTTTGCATGCAACTATATATTCCTTCAACAGCGCAAAAGCCCATTTTTAAACAATAACTGCTTTTTTTCTTTATGACTCAATTAAATATGCACATATCCAACAACATCAAACAGTTAGTAAGAAGCTGCCGGAGAAGCGACGGGGAATATCGGCGGAGCTTGGCAATTAAAATTTTCTATTGAACGAGTAAAAAGTTACAACCACCGAAGTTCATTACTGTCCTAACAGGAAAAGAGGAAAAAGGCCATGGCATGTTTGCACACTGACCTCAAAATAAGACTATTTCCTGCTAGACTAAATACCGAATATATCGGTGGAATAAAGGGCCATTCCTTCATACTATGATAAGGAAAAAAACAGCGGTTAGAAATGGGAAGGAACGTGGACTGGCTTAAAGAGAGACAGTTCCCAAACGTGCAAAAAAATAGACATGACCACCTTATCCTGATAAGCTCTCATAAGATAATGCGAACAGTACTACCGAAACTTACAAGCAGCTGAACAAAACGTTGTGGTTCTGTGTCTTTTCATCTAGGGCGACCTTTAGCTAGGCCAACAGCGAAGGATGAGTTTCACACTCAGGCCTTAATTTCAGGCCGTTCAGTATAAAATCTAATGTAGTAAATTCTTGACTTTTGAACTTTTTTCATAAACTTAGCTTGATTTAAGTTGAAGCTTGCGCCATTATAATCTATGACTTGTTGCTAATCAAATGCTGACCTATTTATTTTCCTGCACTACAAATCTAATGTACGAGAGCCTATAAAAGCTTAAAGTGCAAATTCAACATGACGAGATCACTTGAGATCTGAACAATTTTCTTATTAAACAGTTTTCGAGGTTTCGAAAAAAATAGTAGTCTGAACAACTGTAATGTAACTTTAACTGTTACTTTTGTGTTTCAATTTATTCTGGGCGTGTGTTAAGTCGAGCGTTGTCTTCGAGTAGGAGTGCCTTGTCTCTGTTAACTAATCTAATGTGGATATCTTTTCCTCCAATTGTGCACAGTAAACTTCAGCTGAATAAACGAATGAAAATTCATGCCGCTATAGCATATAACATCTAATTAGGACACCATATAAACATCATAAATTCTTTCATCTGTGCATTTGTTCTAAAGTGATGTTCTGTCGGTTGAGTTGTGTCCGCCCCCCGTTTAGCAGCACCATAACAGTAAAAGATTCATTTTCCGTTGCAAGTTATAATTCGGTATGAAAAAGCGTGTCATAGTTATAACGTAAAAGCTCTATGTTTTGAGTTTTACGTAGAATATCACCGTTAGCCATTCCATCAGACGACTGGCTTTCAACACGAAACGAAGCGGGTCTATGCCCGGTTCGCACCGATGTCACAATGTGTCCTTCGTAAAACGTGAAACCAGACAAAAGGCAAGCGTCTCCACATCTGTTGATTATATCAGCTCAAATCACCTGTTGTTTCCATTGTACTAGTTTGACCGAGGTGAACGGGTATAGCATGTTTACCTACACCGAGTAGCACGCAATAGCATAGAAATGCTAACTCCCATGCACTTTAAGGTGAATCGGATTGCATCACGGTACTTTACTCTTCGTCAATTGCCTTCGCAAATTGCTTTTCACAAGATTCATCTTCTCTTCACGATTTCTTTCCCGAAATCTCCTTTGACCGAACGGATTACGGTTGTTTTAGTAATAAAACCTTAACCACGTACAAGGCTTATACGACGAGCTATCTCTGCCACTGTGGTTCCAAGATTAAACTCATCCTTGTAATCTAGTCGAATTTTTTGATTATCCGTCTCCAAAGAGCCAAAATGACGATATTCAAATGAGAGATTTCAGATTTAAAAAAAAATACCAAGTGCATCTCAAATATTAAAAAAAAAAAGTATAGAAATGTCGCACCTTGTAAAGTTTTGTTAGATTAGTATCTAATTATTTAATCAGAAATTCATATTTCTTATTGAAGAACGACCTAATATTGGGTCGTCAAAAAAAATATTGCTTACTTTTCTAGCTATAGTCACATATTTCAAGTATCATAAGTCATACGAATTGGTCTTAGTGTCCACCAGCTTGTTTTAACAGTAGTAGTACCTGATACTAACACTCTTGTAATAGACGTGAATAACCTGAGGATGGTCCTGTCGCTTTTATCCTGGAAATTTCAATGTGAGAAACGTTTCCCTTAGTGGTGAATGAATTATGGAAAAGTTGATAAAATTACTGCGCAATTAAGCAAAATCGATATTTATGTAGCCATGACATCCCTAAGGAATCAAACACCCACTATTAAACCCTTAAATAATTTAAAGAAAGCTGGCTAGAAAAAGAAGTTCAGTATTTGGGTGCCAGACAGTTGTCGCAGAATAATATACTCGACCGTGTATTCATAGGGCGAAACTCTATAGAAGCGTAGTGAAATCAAGCCATTTCTAAAGCAACCGGTTATGGGTGGTAATATGTCCACCTCATACGACCATGAAATGTAGATAAAAAAAAAAAATGTCTCCACAATCTGCGGCAAAGCTAGGACTGTTTTATGGGGTTAGACAAGAACTATGTATTATTAATTGCTATCGCCTAGTAGATCGATTGATTCGAGCAACTACCATCAGCAACAGACAAGATTACAAGATAACAATCACCTGAAAAAAAATCAACCGAAACTAGTAAACAGGAAAGGCGTCATCTTCCACCATTATTATGCCGGACTATCAACTTTAGTTTTCCGACAAAGCTCGAGAAAACTTGAAACTTTCCTAATGGTGTTAACTTAGTTTCAATGGAGAAATGCAAAAACTACTTGTTTTCATTTCTGGTCCAGAAAAAACAAAAGTTCTACAATGATGAAATTTTGGTATTCCCAGCAAAATGGCAGAAAATCATCCATTAAATGGTAAGTATTTAATTTAGTAATATTATGCTGAAATGAAAAAATTGCCTTAACTTTGGCTTAAAAACGGTCAACACTTTTTCGACAACCTAACATGTGAACCATGTGGGTAAACGGCCAAACAATACGTAAATGCTTTTGTGCGTACCCCTTAAAATGTTTGATTGATTCAATTGTATATGCATTTATTACTTAATTATCGAGGATACTTTTGTTGAATCTGGAAAGCCATTTACAGAATTAACTATCTGTAATAATAACTAACTTCGTTAAGCATGTCGGTCCCTTTAAAGAATAGAGAGCAGCAATTTTTATTGGATTTTCACAGTATGCCTTATGTATTCGCAGTTTTTTAAATATGCCAAAAAAACCTTCGTTTTTGAAGAAGGCAACATTACAGCACAAACGTTGACTCTGAAAATAATGTTAGTGCAATAACCCCATATTAAAATATTATATATAAAAGGCACTTTGACAGAGTTATAAGAGAACCAATAAATTGTAAGTATAGATGTTTTTCGTTTGTTCCCGTTCTCTAAACCAATGTCTTTTCCGTTTACTTCGTAAAAAAAAACACAAAAAAAGATACAACTTATTTGAAAGCTGTTATCTTTATTTATTTACATAACATTTACAATGATGGTTGTTGTTAATACATTTGACTGGTTGGCACTACATTTTCATCTAACCGCCAAGGAGAAATGCCACCCATAGTTAATTCATATACGTTTTCTGAAGCTTTCGAGTAGATCACAAGGTCTAGTCACTGTTTCATTTTCACTGATGTTTATCAACGTTTCATCCACCTTAGGCTCTCACTTTTCATGTACTTTCACCGCTTTGAGTTGCCAGAATAAACTCTAAAGGACCGATAAAATACATCATATTACTTAGCGCCAGCCAAAGGAAAAGCATTCTTAGGACGTCTTTACCATCAGTAACTGTTACCAGAAGTTCCAACAGACCAACGTCTTATATCGATTCAAACTTCACTAATGTTGCCCCACTTGTTCCATCTCTCTCCTTCCAGCTGCAATATTATTGAAACCAAAGCAAAGAACGTACTTTTTTTTTTTCTATGTTTTGCATTAAATACTATATATGCAATATATGATTCAGTGTTCACATTTATTATTTCCTTTACATATGCAACAGATATTTCTTTTCATACGAATGTATTTATGTATTTACAACGTCCTTTCATATATTACTATTACACTACTAGTATGAATTTCCGCTAAAGATTACACCATGGCTGTTGCCTATCGGCAATTTCGTATCTGAGAAGACTCCGTAAATCCAACCAGAATCCCTCATGTGTGTAAAAGGTACGCCGTTAGTTGTTTTTTCGTTCTTGCTAAAGCTGCCGAAGCGCCTTGGCTCGTTCTTTTATGGTTCGAGAAATGCCTAGGTTAGGTTTGATGTGTATGTTTGCCCTACTTGTTCACAAAGTCTTATGGAGAAGCTTTTACCATCTAACGAAAATTTTGTCACCATTCTGAATGTCATAATAATTAAGATCACGAAGATCATTTCCAAAATCGTACTCCGGTCTTCCATCACCATATCTTTCATCGGTGGGATAGTAAGTTAGTTCTGGGCGCCGCTTGCCTGGAGTTTTGAACATCACATTTACCTAAAACGTAACCATATGCTGCTTTAAGAATCATTTGAGTTAAATTTCTGTAATTTATATTCTAATAACACAAATTAATAGAACTATTTATTCATACACGTACCATTTTTTTAAGGTTGGTTAACGACATGCTCGACGGAACCTTTTTTTCTACAGGCAGTAGTGAGGGGTTGTCCACAGCAATAAACACCAACGCTGAAATATTTATGAAAACAGAATATTTTCTACACTGAAAAACAATGTCCTTCAATGAAGGCAAGCCCAACAAATTTCCTTACTGGAATTAATATACTTTAGGATGGAGTAAACAAAACTAGGTAAGTGGTAAAGGCTAATAGTACACATATTCTATGTTAAAGGTTGCATTGTTTATCACACGTGAAATGGTTGAGTTTGCCATAGGAGCTGGTGTAAGAATGATGCGGCTGATATACATTTTGGCAAATCGCGTTTAATTGCGCCAAGTAAATTGAAAAACTTAGTGAAGACCTGATGCTGGTCCTCTACAAATTAAGTTGTTCAAAACCCACCCTACGGACCTTATATATAACCTAAACTGAGCTCGCTCTATTACGCCTGCAACTATACTCACATAGTAAAGTCTTCTTAATGTTTTCCGGTTTATTCTCCGCGACAACTATGACAGGCTCTCCGTATTCTTTAAGCAGGTGGGAGAACCGTGGGTGAAGGCAGTGGAACTGCAACGCATCGTTTTCAACACCTGATTGGCTTCGCTGGTAGTCCACGAAGCACCTAAATACAATAGCATTATAATTACGGTGAGTAACCGAATAATAACCCTAAAGTCTGTTCCATCAACACCAGTATTTAAAGCTCGATTAGCCATGTTCCCGGATATTTAAAAGTTGATAAAATAAAGTCTAGATCATATTTTGAAAACCACCTTAATTTTAACTGATTCTAATGCTATATATAGACCGAATGTGCGATACGATTGAAGGTACCTAATAAGCTGACTTAATCTATTAAAAAATCGCCTTTATTTCACACAAAACATGCTCTTCGTGTCCACAAAAACTAACAGGCCAAGGCTGTAAACCGTGTTTCCTAATATTACAGAACTACTCACTTTTTAAGGTAGTACAACTCAGCATTTTTCCTTGTTTCTCGAGACACGTCCATACGGTTCAAGTTAGACACGCGGCCTAATCGGCATAAAATCTCATTAAATGCCTGAAACGACATCAAAAGTATCGTAAGTTATTTGAAGCTATGTTGAGCGAACGTCCGTAAATCTTTAGTATAGTTGTAAAATTGATTTGATAGCTTTTAAGTTCTAAAAACAAAGATCTCTCCTAATTTACAATCATTCTGAACATTTCTGTTATTACTATTTTAAGGTAAACTTTTATATTACTAAAAGTAGCCTAAGCTACTTCAACGTTAATTCGTGCGTCAACTGTCATTATTCGTTTGCAGCAACCCTGTTCACCAAGAACATTCGCTTCGAAGCTATACCACATTTTTTTTTTTTTGGAGGTTAAGGGCTAATGCATTATGCAAACCGAACGTCATTGACTGTGCTTTGTCCGGTACTGTGGGACTCTCACCCACTAAACCCTGGACCCCTTTATCAGTTTGGGCCATGGTTCGGGATATGATTAATATTACTTCGAAACCATGACTTGCAGGAACGGTCATTTCATCATCCTTCCTTTTGAGCCGTTCCAGTCCATCCTCCATTCTGGCTTTCCTCTTGACCATACTCTCTAGATCTCGAGGGGGACCGTACTCCCTGTACTTCTGCTAATTCCAGTTGTTGTGCATCGGGCCCATGATTGTTTCGGGTATGCCCTTCATCTATTTTCTTACGTCTCATCCTTCCTAGTTGTTCTTTTCTTTTCCTAATATCGTCAAAGACAGCCGTAACTTTGGCCCAGTTCCTCCTGTCCTTTGTCATCATATCCACCATCTCCTTAGTACTGCCCTTTGTTATTACTTCTCTGTGTACCTGTTTATCTCTGACTCCCTTAAGTGTTTGGCAGTGAAGTAGAGTATGTTCTACTCCGTCCTCCACGCCCGACTCGCAGAGCACACAGATGTCCACTTGCGTTTTGGCAATCTCTGTCATGTATGTCTGGAACTGTCCATGACCCGACAAAACTTGGCAGCTATACCAAATGCCCAGATTTAATCGGACGTATCTATAGTTAAACTGCTATAAGAATAGAAGCAAATGTAGCCGACCTCATCGAAACTTCCGGCAGTTTCCATGACAGGGTTGCCATTCACTCGAAGCTGCCTCAGCGCACCGAGTTTTTCAAGCTCTGCTATGCTCCTCCATGAGGTCAATGAGTTTCCAGCCACCTCAAGACGTTCCAAGTTCGTGAATTGCTCAATTTGCTGTCCAGGGGCACCTGGGAATGAGATGCTTTGAAGTCGACACCCATTCAAGTAGAGTTCACGCAACCTATTTTAGAATAATTAACATCGTTGATACTGACGGTTAGATTTGTTTACATATTCATACCCCACAAGCTATGACAAATCAATCCTTGTCAATATATCACTACCCTTTTATGCCAATATGGTGAAAAATAAACAAGTCAGCTGTCTCTCTGGTTTATTTGTTATTATACGTACATATAGATCTGACCTTCATAGGGGTAAATGCTAGGTGAAGTCACTTTAATTGGTCCGTTAAATGGCTTACAGGGTAAGCTAAGTAAAATGCTTATTCTGAATACGCAGGCAAATTTAGTATTGAAGTTTGCTTTACTTAGTACTGTTCTACGGTTGGATATCCAGGTAAATTCAATTGACATAAGTCTTACTTTGGCAGATACGCAAGATGAGCAACTTCTTGCCACGAACTTAACGGGTTTTCTTGAAGGCTGAGAGATTGCAAATTATAAAACAGCGATTTCGGGGGTGTCGTCAAAGAACTGATGTTATTTGCACTAACCTGAAATAAATATATTGAAAATCGATGAAATAATTATATTTTTTGAATTCAGAAGGTCATTGACTAAATAGAAAGCTATTGTCAATTAAAATCATCAAAAAAAAATTGACCTACAAAAATATTTATTTAGAACTCTTTAAAACTAGAAACGTAAAGATTTCCAAAAAAAAAACACACAAAGTTTTTGTTACCATAAGAAAGCCTTAGATATGTTGTATAAAAGCAAGCTCTAGCATTTTTGGAAGACAGCCATACGACTACGAGTGAGAAGCGTAACGCTTGCTTTTATACAAAATTGCGAACTCTAACAATTCTTTTTAGCGTCTTATATTTACTACTTTTAGACACGTCTTATTTTAGTACAAATATTTTACTGCATGCCTGTGAGAGATATATATCACCCCGTGCAAGCAGTTTTTAGAATACTTATGGTTACATTCCATTCGGCTAACTTACACCATGGAAATTCAGAGTGACCTATTTCTTCGCTGATTCTTCAAGTTTTCCATTATCTTAAATGGAAAGTGCTGCCCTACATTCGGGGCATGATATTCTTTCGTATATAGCTGCAAGATTAACTACGCAAAACTTTCATTGAGGTCGCGACCTTCAATTAACCTTTATAATTTGGACTGTGTACCGCACTAAGCAAAAAAAAAAATGTTTGACCGTGTTCTATGACAAATTTACGTATGCATGAATAGAGTCATTGTATTCTGTTAAGTCAATGTGAAATCAATTTGTTAATCGACTGACGAATATTTTGGGCACGTTTTGAAATCTATCTCTCTTATCTCGTCATGTATTTCGATAAATTGTTCACAGAATGATGAAGCGCAATGGCTGCTTATTGAACAAATATACTTTCCGTTGCAATCAATTGCCTTTTACTTTACAAGTTGGTCAATATGTCTTTTAACAGGGTGACCGAATTCGTTTGGGTGCCACCGTATGTATACATTTCTATAAAGCTATATCTATGCAACCAATAAAAAGCTACCTGGTAAAGGTTGTCTAAAAGGTATTAAGCGCGGTAAAACTTACTTCTAAAGCTTCGATATGTGGCCACATCGGGGCCAATTGCAGAATGTGCTCCCAGGTAAGATTGCTTGCCTCCAAAGAGATGTTTTTCACAGACTGGAATGCCTCTTGGTGTTTTGTAACCAGGCTCGGAACCCGAAGATGGTTCTTACTATAATCCGAAAATTTGCGCCAACAAAACAAAAAACAAACAAATAATATATATATATAAAGACAAGTGATCATTTAATTCACGTCCCTTTGGCGATGACAAGAATCGTGACAAATCGTCGGATCGTGAACTGGTTGACTTTATGGTCAGTTCTGCTATAAAGATCATGCTAACTGATCATCCCATTTCTAGCAATAGCTTGTATGTGTAGGATATACAGTACAAATATATAATAGTATTCTGGAAGTTGAACTCTTAGAGGATTTTATTACGTCCATAAGAGATGCAATTGAGTACCTGAAAATCGTATGTAGCTTAAAGTGGCACAGTCACTGTATAACTTATGCGAAACATCGCTCACAAAGCAATGTGATTTTGCCTTTTAATTGTTTACATGCTCCACATAGGCACATGACTTTCTCATATATACATATGTTCACTTGAAACAATAATGGCTATTGTTCTCTTTCCTGTTAAATTTTTAATGCTTATTTATTTCTATGCATTGCTCACGAATACTATCTCTTCTCTATCTATGTTGAAATTCACCTATGTAGTAGACGGAATTTATGTCAAGCCCAAACGTCAAAAATGGAGGTCCCAGGTATAAAACAACGTATTTTTGACAAATACTGTTTTGCCTCTGGCTGAAATCAAGTAGGCGCCGAAGCAGTACGGCATGTTTGGGCTTCAAAGGATTGTTCGACACCCGTTTGTGAAGTTAATTTTTTTTGGAACATTTTTTTTTTTGGAACCGGAGGATACACCTTGTCCGGTCGACTGCCTGAAACAATAATGAATCGATGAAGGCATATGATTGCCAATCGTCACTTCATATCTATAGGATGTATTAAAAAATTACGAGCCTGTGTACCTTCTCGACAGAGCGAAGGAGACAAAGAAATATGGCTGCTTATTCCTTCTCAGCATCTTGTTCGATACTAAACAACGATATTAAACAACGAGCAGTTACAATCACATGTCTTTAAACCGAATGAGATGTAATGTCTCCACGTCAATATAAAGCAAGGAATAAGTAACTCTTAGATATAAACTAAGCTGAAAAATGATGTCCACATTGGCTTATATATGGACCAGTTGTAATGAGTGAACGGGGTTATTCAACAGACAAGACTAAGTCATAGTTGTCCAGTGGGAGCTTCTTTTGTATCTACTGTGTTTTTCAGAATTCGTGCTCAATAAGTTGTAAATGAAATTAATAACCATTTCATTAGACTGTGATTAGGGTCTCAAAGATTGGGCGGACAAAATTTTAAGAAAAACAAATATATAAATCACTTAAGAAATAAAAGAGGAAGTCGCAGCGCCTATAGTACAAGTCTATTTTACAGCTATAGACTTTGAGTAAAACGCTGCGTTTTTATTAAACGAAAAACTACCATTACTTATATACATATATATATATATATATATATATATATATATATATATATATATATATATATTGAAATTACCAGTTATATGCGAATTTGGTGTGGGAAATCACAAAACAATCTTAAGATTAACCTCCTTAACTAGAACATCGGAAAGGAGCTAGCCTTAAATCTTCATTTAGTAATATGCAACATCGTTTATATGAGCAGTATGAAACACAAATTCGTAAATGTTATTATGAACGCATATGCACGCAATGTTATAAGAGACGTCCAATTGAAAGAATTGTCAAATCTTAAAAAACATACACATCAATCAACGATGCGATCTTTTAAAAATGCGGTTGCACTACTCTGAGACTGCAGGGCGACAAGGTCGCGAATACTTTACTACTTCAGCCTTCAATAACGCGCTTTAGTCATCACGAACAACAACACACGCAAAATATTTTGGAAAATGGATTAAATAAGCGACCTATGCTTGTCTTGAGTTAGCGCTCAAACGCGTCTGAGTTAATACTGAATATTGTTTCTACACGCTACAGCTAGTGTGCAATGACACTGCCCGTGAAGAACTCCATATGCAATACAAAATATAGAGCCAGCTTTATGCAGCCGCTTACTAAGCTATAAGATACTATAGGGAATGGACCAATATATCAGCAGACAAAAGCGAAACGAAGCGGGAGCATCTTAAAAAATGTAACAATTAGTTCTATTGGGAAATGAAAAATACATGCAAAATCATACATATTTCTTGCAGGTAAAACATGTGTTTGTATGGATGCTTATAGTAACATTGCAACCATCCATCAGATATTACATGTATGTAGAATATATACAGCTTGACAATAAGCCCCACCTAATTTTGACTTTATCCCTGCTGATAAACACATGTCCAAGACACATTACACAGTATCATGGGCAGAGTTTATTGAATTTACGCCAGTTTTCCCTTCTATTATTTGTAATTAAATAGATATAAAAAAAAAATAGAGAAATACCTAACTTAAAGACATGTGTTTGCGCTGTAACCATATTGTCGACTAATGTATAGGACCAGGTTGTATTTAAATGACATCTACACGTCAGTCAATGATATCGTGCATTCTGACTTACAAACTGGATTAGTATCGATTAGAATTGCAACTAAAAAAAGTAAGTAGTAGGTTTCATTGGCAAATGAAAAAGTGTGTGGAAGAAATAATTAGGGTTACTATTACTTTAATCGCTATAAACACAGTCACTTTTTAAAGTGCACAAACACCACAAAGTGGCCGTTTTATATATATATAGCTGTTATTAGCAAATCTGGTGTATCTGCCTCAACTATATGACAGCCTGGCTGTCATATAGTTGAGACAAATGTATTGATATATATACAGCCATATATCTAATATTCATGTTTCCATATGTAAGCTCTCTGCCTATAGCTTCTCGTAATAGATCGATAGTGAGATACGCTTCCCCTTTTTAGGGCATGAGGAACCTCGTAATCCCACGGACTCAGTTGGGAAGAATAAGCGGGTTGAAGTCAACGTTGAATGCTTTTGTGCTCAAGCAAGAAGTAACTGAAGCATAGCGATAACCTTCGGCATTGTCATCAAGTAACCAGATTGCGTGCTTTCAATTGCCGTGCCAACGGCCCATGACTTTGTTGAGCGACTCAAAGGAGCAGATTGCATTCATTATTTCGACAAGTATCTCATAGTAGCAGATGTCCTTAATGTCCCCTGCAAGTACTACCATAACCCTACGTGTGACTCTACTTGACATTACCACTAAACTCGATTTCTGTTTAGAGAAACGCCATTCTCTCGCTTGGTCCTTTTTGGGCTGGAGGTAGAGATTAAACCACGACTCGTCTATGCGGATCGCATGCTCCAGGCAGGTTTGTTGTCAATGTTATTGATTAAATTTTGCAAATTGCACGTGAGGTACATCACACGCATTTCTAGATAGCCTGGAGGTTATTTACGGATAATCCATTTTTTACTCAAGTTCCGGCTTTTTAAGCCCTGTGCTTTTCAAAGAATAAAAATTTGGCAACTGAGCGTTGATTTCCAAACCTAAAAAATATTCTTCTACTTTGATTGCATTTCTCCTAGAATTAACTCAACCGGCTCAGGCTAGTATATTGGCCAGTTAAAGTTCGTTTACGAATGGCGCGCAGTTCAAAACTTATTCAATTCGAACTTTGCCGGATTCGTTTATGACAGCCATATATCGTTATAAATTTACAGAATTAGTGCACATACTACCTAAAAACACTTTATAAATTACCAACCCTAATTTGAGTTCGGTGAGATGCGGGAGTTGCTGAGCAATTAACGCTACAGTATCCCAATGGGAGAGTAACGTGTGCGACAAATCGAGTTCGTAGATGAACGGCGCCACGGACGGTATCTCTCGGCCAGCTGACGACACAGGCAAATTGTGAAGGTTTACAATACGTAAACGCTCTTGCCGACTGAAAAATATTATCAAAAATTGTGTAAAAACCCTTGATGTTGCTATGGTATTAAGTAACTAGTCTTAAAATTCAGTAAGTACTTGGTATAATCGAATTTAGAACAAGAATTGTAAAAATTCACACCAACAAACGGAATATTACAGCAAATTTTCTAGCATACTTGTTC
Source organism: Varroa destructor (assembly GCF_002443255.2). Classification (NCBI taxonomy): domain Eukaryota; kingdom Metazoa; phylum Arthropoda; class Arachnida; order Mesostigmata; family Varroidae; genus Varroa; species Varroa destructor. The sequence goes on from NW_019211454.1 coordinate 69,106,563, forward strand.
ATATATACTAAAAAAAAATTAACTCACCTCTGCAGCTCAGAGACCATTTCAGGTCCAACGAATTCAATAATTTTAATATTACTCCGAGCATTGCCAATATTTCCTAGAAGCCACACGTCAGCCTCATTTTCTGTGCTCTGTTTATCCTTTCCTTTAGTTTTTTCATCTTTTTCATGTTCGAAGTATTTTGCTTTAATGGCTTCGGTCACTGAAATGCCCAATTCTGCCTTTGAGGGTCGCACAAAAGAGCCTCCTGTTGCGTGTCTAAAATCCGTAACAATAAAAGATCAGTATAATCGCTAATCAGCGGAATCCCTTTGGCAAATTGCCTGTTGACGTCCATCAAGAAAGCTCGAAGGGCCGACATTTTTGGCTGCGAATAACCTTAAACACCTTAAAATAACTTATGAAAAATTATATCCAGTAGCATTGCACGCTTATAAAAAAGATCCATGAGGTTTGCTATCATGGTAAAACCAGACATAAAGGAAAGTTAGGCTAGATTTTTCATGAATACATACCGTGTTTTGAAGTACTGCGTTCCATTGTAACACCCGTTGTGTTTGCCACGAGCGGGATCGTCCCATTCAACACCCAACCATAATCCTTGAGTTCCCTTCACAGCTCCCTGGAAACGCACGGTTGCGTAGCAGCCGTCAACTGAAACGCGCTGTCCCATGACGGCAACTGGCGATGTTGCGTCCATCTGCTGCTGCTAATGTTGGAACTGTGACACTTGATTTCGGAATTGTTTGCAGATGGCGTTGAGAGTGGCGTAGAGTATTTTGACCTGCTTTGACTTCAGCTAGAGAAGTCCTTGAAGACGTCTACAGAATAACAAGGTAACGTGTCTATCAGTAAAATACATACGGTGACACTACTATACAAGTAATAAAGTAACATTAATTTAGAAGCAAAAACTCTAAGATTTGCAGACGACAAAATAAATGAACTATCCTTGAAATGTTTATTCGAATTAATCTAATTCATCATCATATTTTTAAAAGTAGAGGCTTTTTAATATGTCCCTAGCTTTTAAGTAAGGGATATATAAATAAATGTATTAAGACTTATCAATTTACTCGCCGCTCCCCGAGCAGTGCAATTTGAGTCGACAGTCAGCTTAGCGTGTCAACGCAACTCTTGAAAATAATGATCAAAATACTTATTTCAAATATAGCCACTTTTGAAAATGTATATTCTTCATAGATGTATTTTACTTTCTATTATTTGGTAATGCATATTTTGAACTAAACCTGCGGGGTTATCTTTTTAACTTTTATATTTCACTGTGGCCGCAAAAGGTATTACGCACTCATAGTTCTACTACTCGAACATTAGCGATCCACCCTGGAAAATATTAACTATCCGCTAATTCGAATTCGATATAAACAAGCAACGGAGCTACCTTAACATGCACAAAGAACAGCCGTCTTTGCAAATAACATAGCACCAATGAAAAATTGTAACCAGAGTTGCCAGTGTAGATCGGAACAACGGCTATTTTGAGAGCATATTCATATTGATTCTATCAATGTCGTTCAACCAGAAGCTTTTATTGTAATGTGTTTCGTTTTGACTGTTTTCCGATGGCGAATCAGCGGTTGCCCTGTCTGCCCATTGTTGATAGGCTAACAATCAACTGTATGCATCTAAGGTGGTGCCAGTCTTATTCGTAGTTCAATAACGATTGTGTCAGTTCTAAGCTTGACTGAGATTCAGAAGCACGTCACGATTTTCTTTGGCTTTAAAAGAAGTCGATCTGATCAACAGATATAAAACCGTAATATTATAGAAACATACAACATGATAGGGTTCCGTAGCTAACATTTTGTCGATTCTCCCTAGGACACTTGTTAATACATTATTTATGCAATTTTAAATATTAGTTGCATTATCGCAAAGTATTAAGCATAGTTTTTCCAAAATAGATTACTTTATTCTACTACATGTTGTACCTTTGAATTGCCGCGGAAGAGTAAAAGCTTAGCACACAGTTGTTTAAGAAAAAGAGCCAAAAACATTACTAATACCTACATAGCATTTTGGAGAAGTCACCAAGGCAAATAATGTTACTGTACAGTGATTCACGACCCTACCAAGGTCCCAAACGCATTTTGGATAGCATCTCCTCTAACGGACCTTATTCCCAACCCGCGAAGGATCTTATTAGAACTCCACAAAGAAACTAAATTACCACAAACCAGCGTCGACAGCATTATTAAGAACTTTTAGCAACTTAGGTAACTCGCAACAATGGCTAAAATAAATTATACAACGGTTAGTCGTAAAAAAACACGCCATTTTCAAGAAGCATTTAAGTTGCTCATACCCTGGTAAAATAATTGGATTACTGAAATTATAGGCTTTATTGGAATATACGTGTTAGAAAAAAATGTCTGTCTTACCGTGGCATTCATATTAAGTCTAAGATAGTCTAAACTACTGACACCTATATTTATCTGTTCCCCACCTTTTCAAAAGACCTTTTCTTAAAAAGGAATACCTGTACAGGTTGTATCACCCGCCACTCGAAAATACTCTTACATACTTTCTTGGACCGATCATTTCAATCGATTCGCACAAAGCCTAAAGTCTTTGTATTACGTTACCAACATAGACATAAGCATTCCATGAAAATCCAAAATAATAATAGGTGTTGGTTCTAACATTCTCAATAATTTTACTAAACACGAGCGAGAAACAGAGGAGACAAGTTTGCCTTCGTACAAGCAAAGAAAGTTCATTCTTTACTTTGTTTCCATTTTAGTTAAATGAATATAGGCGAACAACGTTGCTTTCTCCGAACTCAGTGCTCAGTTCATAAAATTGGAACATACCTTGGGGCAACATTTATCTCGCAAGGAAGTGGGATGCTGTTAGCGATCACCCACACACTATTTTCATTTCACAGGTAGCTTAAAGCACTCGCTAAGCACTAAACCAGTTGATCATCGCAGTTGTATTATTTTGTAATTCTTTTTTTGTCCACCTAACCTCTTTAGTGGAGCCCTCGGTGCCATTACATCTGGTGCCACCGTCAGGCGCTTCCTTGGACTGAAGTACTGTTAATTTTTATCAATTGCGTTCGTCTCTATTCGTTTTCGTGTACTTTAACTACATAACATCACAAGCACAATGTGTCACAGTGAAACCTGTGCTCCTTCGGCTATCTGCACACTATCTCTAAACCCACTGAATAGCAATTCCTTCACTGGCGCCTCCTTTGTTTGGCAGCTGAATAAATGTTAGGATCATTGAGTTAATGCACCTACAATTCGCCCAGACAGCATCAGTTATCATGAAAGCATAAGCATAGAGGTACATTACTCTACTGGCTAACACTTAACACGTTGGAAGTGTTTGCTCTGATATGGTCGAGAGATTTGTGCATCTACCCAGTCTGATCATAGCTTATATCAGACCAACGTTACCCCGCCAGCTCTTCACCTTGCTAACCTCTAGCCTTTCTCCGTACTATATTTTTCGCGCTATCTCTAGGACTGAGTGTTGATGTGTACGAATTTTTTCCCACCGAACCGTGTTTCGAAATGTAGCCGTCGGACGTTGGTTATTGGTGGACATCCAATATAACACTGCAGTACATATCTTCTTGGCCTTGACACGCCTGACCTGACCTACACTGTTATTGCTGATATTGCTGTTGAGTATAAAAAGGGAAGAACGCGATTTACAATGTGATGAGGTCGAAGCGCTGGCAAAGGTCCACAGGGTTGCTTGTCAGCGAATACTGCAGGCTTCCAGCTTACCAACACCTAAGAAATATGGACACACTGTCACACTAAGCACTTCTGTAAGGCATCATTCAGCGGCGATTGCATACAGACAAACGTTTTGCACACATCTGCATTCATAAAATCGTAAAGAAATAGAATCTGCCCGACCTAGCGTGCACTTCTAGCATATATTACTATTTTTTTTATTTACATCTCATGTTAGATTAGTTTTTGTAATATATTTGCAAGTACATATACCTTGTTTATATACAATCACTAATGATGACATTAGTAGTGGACAGAGCGGCTTAAGGCCAAGAAAAGAACTACAAGAGAGCAAAATATTATCGCTACGAATTATAAATATAGCTTGTAGCAGTTACATTTTACCTAAATAATCGACCGCCAGGTATAGACCTGATCACCCCAATAGAGCGACTGCCATAAGCAAGTGAACTAAGAGTAGGTCGTCATCTAAAAACTAATTTAAATTTAGGATTTAATTGTGACAAATCTTAAATGACAACGATAACAAACCGACTACAATTTGCTTTTAATTATAATCGTACATCATTTAGGTGAATATATCTGACACAGGAGAGTTTTCGAGTACATTTTAAATCATTGTACATGGACAAACGTACATGTGCAAGCTTGACTCAGTTCAAAATAAAGTAAGGTTGCACTTAAATGAACACATACAGTAATATAAACACTCATGTCCTATTTTATATTCGCTTAGACGATATATATAAATGGGATGGTAATTAAAGAACAGATTCTTAATAAACAATTCCATACAACTACTAATATCAGTGAAATATAGAGGTCAGAAAAATATTGCATATAATTAAAAAAAAGCCATCTCACCATTCGCAGTTTGGAATTTTTTTTATTTAGCTTTACAGTTATTTTATATGAGCGAATCAAGATTTTAACCAGCGTGGTAGCATGCTTGTCACGGTTACCATGGCAACGTATTTTATTACGGATGTGCCTCCCATACCATGCCACCTTCCTATTCAGTGCCTTGAAGTAAGAAAAGCCTTGGTAAGCTAGAGAAAAAGTAGGTCATTTTAGTAGCTTTGATAGATGACGAACGTTGCGATTATGGAGGATATCAAAAATGGGAAGATAAGCGTCCAAAGGGTCGGTTAATCATTGACAAATAGTAACGTAACATCTCATACACAGAGCATGAAATTATTGCACTAGAACAAGGCCAAGCTACGTGAAGGCTACGAAGCCCATTTGAATTTTTGGGTAAAAAGGAGTAATCGAAAGAAGCTGCTGAAGTTCGTAATTTTTCACAAGGACAGGCCTCAAGGATTTCCTCAAGGAAGATTATTTTTTGAGAACTCCTGCAGCTGACCTACGCAGTGAACTCCAGGTGCTTTTTTCGGTTTTCACATTTACTTAACTTTTTATATAAATCAACTGATTGCAGTATCTTCCTCTAGTAGAAATATTCCAAGCCATGTCTATAAAAACTGGACGTCGCCATGTGCTAGTAATTCAACTGTCTTTCAAGCACTTACCTTTCAATCATTTTTACTTGATAATTTCTTAGACCACACACCCAACATCTTTCACGATAGAAATTTGAAGTCGCTTGTTTCATTGCTCGTTTATCAAGTAGTTCGTTGTTTTCATTTGTGACGAATGTTTAATTACCTTGTTAAAAATGCTCTTCCTATTTAGCGCACTGATATACTTTTCGAAGGTGTTCATTCGCTTGTTAACTTACCCCACAATTTGAATCGTGTTTCCACCTTAACAAAAAATAAAACGCAACATTTTTTTTGTGTAGGAATCTCTGTGTATATGTCATAGTAAATTAGGCTGCTATATTGTGTGTGAATATAACAATCGATTCTTTGGTCCTTTGACACGCTTTAAAAAAGTATTTTTAAACTCCGTTCTTTACTATAAATAAATATTGTTGTCGATTTTAGTCTTTAAAGTATTGAAATTAATTTTTCAAAAAAAAATATGCGTATGAATATTTTATGGGTATGTATGAAAGAACTTCGTCATATTCAGACAATTATGTACGACGTATGCATACCCTTGGGGCCACTATACACCTATTAGCTCCCTCTAAAAATACTTGTTTAATACGTAATCATCTGAATATATAAATATATCCAATGATCTTAAAATGGCTCCAACAATTTTGACTATTTTGGACGAAAGGGGTTGCTTTTACCAGGGAAGTTTCTGGGGAAAAATTGGTTTTTAAAAAATGTTACTTTGGTGCTTACAAACTGAAAATTAACCCTTTTAAAAGCTTATGTTGAACGTGATAGCAGATGATATTTCTGAATTGAAATATTCTTTTTCACAGAAGTAGAAATACGTTGAATTAGGCATTGTGCGTAAATGTTTCACCATTCGCTACTGTTCGTTGGCCTCTCCGCGCGATCAAAGAAGGTATTGCTTTTCTTGTATAGACTGAGCGTTACTATTTTTTTAAGAATATATAAACAAAGCATTAATTCTGAGATGAATAGGTATTAAAAAAATAGTATTCCTGAAAACAACAGTGAAAAGTTAATTGTTCTCCGTAAATCCTTCGTAAGTGACAAGGGATACTGTGACGAAGCGCAAAACATAAAACAGTATCCGGATATATGTCAATCCAATACTCTGCATTAAACACCCTCCGTATCATCACGTTTAAAATTATCAAGAAAGGCCAATACAAATACGTGTTATAGAATTTTCTACTATAAATTAAAGCACACATAATGGTTTGGATATTTTTATCTAAATTAATCAAGTTGGCATCATTAGCGCCATTTGTTTTAACCGAAGTTTTTATATCCATTATAAAAATTAGTCAGATTTTGTCGTATCGAAAAATCGTAATATAAACTTCAAAACGACGATAGAAATTAAGATTGAAGTGCTCTCGTTGTGGCTTTTTTTCTCCCTTAATAGTAAATAAATGTATTTCTATTGGCTTTTCAGAAAATAAGTACGTATCCTATAACGGGAATATTAGAGGCATGAGATAGTAACTTACATAAACCTTGAAAAAAATCAGGGGCCAGTGCCAAGTTGTAGCATTATTATAAATATTAGCAGCTATAATGCTTAACAGAAGTATCGGACGTCAACTATAAAATACTTAGTTTCGAAAAATCACTGTACGATTGATTTAACGGCGATAGGGGTAGGGCGCTTTTTATCACCTACAAGAGTTGATTTCACACAATTTTCAGCTACCTTTAATAACTTAGTTTGACTGCCTTGATATGTGCATTCTGTGCCCTGATGTTTAGAGATCCCACTGCGCCAAAATACTAGCTTTTTCGACAATATTTGACAAATATCAAAGGTCTTAGGATAATATCATGTTTCGTTTCAACGGTACGAGCAGAGTGCCTATCTTAGACATAATAGATATAAGACAAAGTGACATAGATTATTTTCAGGGCGCATCTTCGCTCTTCTAGGTTATAGATTCGATTCATATTCATTGATAGCATTGATGAATATCGTCTTCTCGCAAGCATAACGTACGATTTCTGTGTAATCGTTTGGATATCTGAAAGACAAATGCAACGGGCTATTCAACTCTTCTATTTTTTTTTAATCATCCAGTTAGTCTCGTTCTATTCACTATTGCATTCGAACTTACCATTGAAGGTGAACATCATTAATTGCACAAGACAAAATCTACTGTCTAGCATAAACTTAAATGCGTATTTTACCCCATAGCCAATGTTCGTCGTTGACCTCAATTATCCGGAAAAGAAATTCGTATACAGAAATATAACATACTAATTTGAAATATACTTTAATAAGTAAAATAAAAGACGGTTTTCCTTTGTTCCAGCACGATAAAATGAATAGAAGACATGCGGTTTTAACTAGTTTAAACATACTTATGTTTTTATTCATTATCGCTTCAGTCTTAGCCTAAGATTTATATATATATATATA